>NC_056725.1:1127044669-1127199669 GCF_019279795.1 Protopterus annectens | reverse complement strand
CAGCATGTCGAATCAGGAATGATTGACTGTAACATGTCACTGGATCATTCAAAATCAAGAATTTTTGGTTCAATTCACTGCCATTTTGAAAACAGTGATTCGATCAGGTGTTTTGATTCACTGAAAAGTAATTTCACTGAATTTCAAAACACTCACACCAAATCGCTGAAAGCTCAAATCACTGAAACTTATTTCACTGGATCACATTTTATTGAATGTAAGTACTGTTGGGCAAATAAAACATATATACCCTTTTTCCCACTGTAGTGCGATCCTGGAGTTAGTATATATAGTTAGGGGGTGTGGGGGGCACAGTCCCCCACCTACTTTTGATTTTATATTGTTAGCTTTCACTGAAATGAGATTCATAAATATAAAAGCTAAGTAGGTTGGTGGATACGCCCCCCCCAGACCCCCCAATGTGGAGGACTCTGCCCCCCCCACACCCCCTAACTATATATACTAATTCCAGGATTGCATAAGCCACGGTGATACAGCGGTAGCGTTGCTGCCTCACAGCAAGAGGTTCTCCTGTTCGATTCTCGGCTGGAGTGCCTTCTGTGTGGAGTCTCCATGTCCTCCCCGTGGTCGAGTGGCCTCCAAAAGGCATGTGTGAATGGGTGTGCCTTTGCTGAAGGTTGGTCGTCAGGCTGGCAACTCAGCACCATAAAAATCTGCTGCCAATCATTTGCAGACTGGAGTTCCACCTTGCGACCCCTAACCGGGAAAAGCCAAAAAGACAAACAACAAAAAAACTACAATGGGGAAAAGGGGATATACATTTTATTTGCCCAACAATGTGTGATGTGGACGATATTAACTGAGATCTTGAAAATGGAACATTTTCTTCTAGTATAGAAGGCAACTATGTGCCATTTGACAGAAAGAAAAGCACTAAACTTTGTGACAGAGCTTAAGTGAAACAAAAGCTGCACTAAGGATCATGCCTGTTGGAAAGGATATGGAAGGATAATTTTACCTCTAAGCCATCTACAATGACACATTGAAAGGGGATGGTAAAACTCTGCTATATAAGTTTAAGGTGCAACCCTCGTTAAAAAAAAAAAAAAAACAGTACTGTCAAAATGCCTACACCCATCCTTGGAATGATAAAAATATTGAACTGTTCTGCTGTTAGTGGTTTGCAGTTAATATTCAAATATGATTCAGTAATGAATGCTATATTGCCGGATGATGCACTATCACACTTTTGAGTGCTTACGGAAGCAGCAGTATGTACAACAACCTTTGCTAGATCTGCAAGCTTGGGGTTCCATGACATCATATCTATCTGAAACTGAATATTTGGAAATGGGTGGGCAGCAGTACTGACGTACCTCTCTCACCAAAGCCTTTTCACCTAGAGTGCTTGGTGCATGTTATAACTCCCATACATACATGCCTTATTTTCCTGTTCATTCAAATACATGTGTAATTTCAAAATCTATGTTTCTTTTCTCTTATGATAGCAGCCAGAGCCACTGGACTGTTAAATACTTCCACTTTTAAACTAATACATAAAGAATGATGCCTTACTTTTACCAGTAAACTGGTGATTTCCTATACTCCTCAAGATCTGCTAATTACTGGGAAAAGACATAGCTTTAGTCCAATAACAACAGAAAGAGTTTTTAGAAAGACAGAGACAGCTAGCTAGAATAGACCACCAACATATATAAGAAATAAATTCTACATGTAAAACTGAAGGTTAACAATAATTTGACCAAATGGCTTAAAAAATAATATTATTCCAACAGTCTTTCATATCATTTTATTATCAAGTTAACACTTAGTTTTTCAAAATTTCAATAAAGAATATGATTATATTTTATGGACCATCTTAGCTATTGCTAAAACATCACAAAGAAATGAAAAAGTAATGAATTTTCTGCATTTACAAACTTTTTCCTTCTGAAAAAAGTGATACACAAAGAAAATGAAATAAAAAACAAAGATCAACATCTAAGACTCTTGTCTCCAATTTGCATTTAAAAGTTTTACAGTTGATAATGAATTTAGATTTAAATGATACCTAAAATTGCTTCCTCATCTCATTTCATGGTTTTACATTCAGTTTGCCAAAATATTTACTGAACAATTTATAGTTATCTGAAGTTATATTAACAAGTGCATTTAGTGTAAATATTGCAGGTAGCTGTTGGGTTTTAATCAATCAGTATATTTTGTGCAACTGAAGTACATTTATTGAAAATGGTTAATGGAAAAGTTATTATTAGTTTGTAAGTTGATTTTAATAAAATCTTTTGAAACAAATAAAAAACCTGAATGTTGATGTTAAAACAAGAAAAAGGCCTGGATTCAATAAAGCCTACATTGGTGTACACTAAGTGTACATTGTTCTGAGGAATAGACAACACAGACATAACACACACCTTTTTCCTCCTAATTTCAGTTTTCCTACTGATATTTTTGCTGCTTTAAATATTGACAGGGATTCATAACGGTTACCACAAAGTGTAGACTACATGTACACAGCGTAATCTTTCTGAGTGACTAGAAAACACAAAAAATGAGATAAGAATTTTATTGAATACATATCATGTACACTTAGTGTACACTAAGTGTACACTTAGTGTAGGCTTTATTGAATCCCAGGGATAGATATAATTATGTGTGAAATGTTCCATATGTACGGCAACTCACAGATGGTATTGAGTGTTTTCAATAGCTGGCTGTGGGCATGAACCTGCACAGATATCTCAAGAATTTCTACAATAACCTGTTCTGAGCACAGTTGAGCACCACTGGCCCAGAGCTTATCTAAACTGCATTAAGATTTCTTTTATTCACTGTTAAGGATATCATTATATAGATAACCTGTTTGGGATTTATACGTTTGGAAAGGGGGAAGATAGGATAGCCATAAAAAGAGGAGAGAAAGAGAGAGAAGCAAGAGAAATACAAAAGGGACATATTAAGAACATTGTATTGGAGGAGCTGAGATAGGACGGGTACTATTTTTTTGTGGAGACAGACCCCTATTTTCCATTTTTTTCACTAAAGGAAGTTGTGGAAGGAAGAAGGGCAAAGTGTTCTTTATCCTTGTGATGACCATCCACTGGACCAGTAATCAAGAAGTCTCAGTCCTCACCACTGGCAACAATTGGGAACGTTCTATGACAGGATGACAAGTACACACAGTATTTCCAGGTGAAGCTCTCTGCATCAAGTGCAATTTCCCTTAAGAGCACACAGAGACTACAATCAGTCCAGGGCTAGTTTCTCTGTCTTCCTCCAGATCCCCAATAAGACTCCCCACTGGCACAGCTATATAGTTGAGATCTCAGCTGAGTGACCAAGCCAAGACCTCCAGCACCTTCTCTGTCCAACCAGTGCTTTGTATCCCTGCCCTAGTAGCCGACACATGCTCACACACACTGTTTGAGGTTTGATTTACAAACACACACACACACACCTGGGAAAGGCTGGCACAGGTTTACTAGCTATGCCCCCTTCTGTCCAGACTATACAGTAGTTACCACTGCCACCAGTCACTCCTTATCAGCTGCTTTAGGACCCTTAACAAAGGGTGTCCAATTTTACTGTGTAATATTGATACTAATACAAATGGTAGTTTGACCAAGAGCAATGTTATTAAGAGTGTACAGTGTCACCAAATAAATATGTGAGTACTCTCAAAACTTAAATATCTGTACACAGATCAGCCACAATGAAAGGTAAAATATATTAAAAAAAAAAGAACAAGACAATACTAAATATATATTCACAGTGACATCAGAGTTCAAAACCACAGGAAATATTTAAAATAACATTGTAGTACAGGCTCACACAAATAAAGAAAAACATCTAAACTAAGCTTCACTAAATTCCTGTCTATATCTAAGAGAGTCACTATAAACTAAATAAAAACTTACTAATAGAGCAAGGCAGGTGTGGTGAATGTTTTTTTCTTGTTGTCAGGTCCAAGACAGAATGCATAATGTTCTGTCTCACTAAGAGACTTCTCAAATTAATATCTAAAATATTACTGCTATGATAATTTACAGAATGACATAATTTCTGGTCATCTGACTTCTAGTTAACAGGCCAAAACCCCCATTGCTAGAAGCTGGCAGCATTTATCATCTATCTGTAAAACTATACAGACAAGGGCTTTTCCTCAGATCTTTGGCAGATGCTGGAAGTCATAAAACAATTGCATTCCTTCATGCTTCAAAAGAAGCAATTAGTTCACTCCAAGGACAATACAGAAAACTTCGTAGTACAGACCTTGTGTCTCTAGCTGCATTGAAAACTTGAAAGATAGCCTCTTTATTGCATTCTATAAAGTAATTTAATTTCAGATATTTTTCTCTAAAGTTTGCTGGACTGAGGTTAACCCTCCAGTTTCCTCTGTTAAGCATATACATTTATCAGTTAAAATAGTGCAGTAACATTTCTGTTCTCTTCCAGTAGGGTACACTGTGGTTACATTTCAGACACAGCACTTTGTAAATACCTTTTCAACACAGACGTCTGAACAGGCAGTTTAATATACACATGACATACAGTTCTAATACATTTGTAACACAAGCATCTTGTATAAATCATTTTGATATTTACCAGTGACATATAATTATTTACAAAATTCCAGCTAGCTGTGCTGGTAGTATCTCCTTTTGTCACAATCCTAATCTACTGTTATGTGTTTTATGTGTCAACAGAAGTGTTTGCACCACTGGGCAACATACAGACACTGGGTGTGTCATCTGGCAAGTCAGACAGGTATGTATTATTGATGGCATTTCTTTGTATTATTATGTCTAATTCTCGTGTATGTTATTTTACTGTTAAATTGTTGACTTCCCTGTGTATACTGCACAGGTACATCATCTAAGATTGTGCAGCCACAGATAAGAAGGTCTGGTGCACTTGCTGGCAGAAACTCATCTGATG
Organism: Protopterus annectens; assembly: GCF_019279795.1. Taxonomy (NCBI): domain Eukaryota; kingdom Metazoa; phylum Chordata; order Ceratodontiformes; family Protopteridae; genus Protopterus; species Protopterus annectens. The sequence goes on along the minus strand of NC_056725.1, from coordinate 1,127,194,752 downwards.
TTTAGAAAATACCCCCCCCCCCCCATCATAGGTTAAGAGTCCATAAAGGCAAACTATGGTGCAGACACCAGTTGGAAGTCCTATTTTGGTCTAGGAAGTGCTTTAAAACAATATCTAGAGAGACAGATGGGGGAGTCTTTGGGATAGATTTGTGTCCCAAAGACTCCATCTGTGGACTAGACTCCCTCTCTATGTCAAGCAGAGTACCTCTCTAGCCCTCTTTAAGAGGAACCTGGACAACTGGATAGGCTACAGAAAATACACCCCTGAGATCCCACCTGTGTCCCTGCTGGACAGGAGAAGCAGGTGCTAACTTTGAGGGAACATGGGCCAAATTTTTGGCTAGGCTTATAAGGGCCTCTGGGCCAATGGCCTAGTATCATCCTATGAACCTATGACATTTATCACATGATTTATCATGCAGAGTTGGAGACTGTTGTCAGGGAAACAGCACCAGTTGTAGCGGAGATGACTTACCATGCTACATCAAATTCATCACATACTCCAGAATGTATGAGTGCCAGTATACTGACAGGGTATGAACAGGTCTTTTAACATATGGCCCAAGTATGGTGACTGTATTTCACCTATATACAATTCTTTTTGGTCCTGCTTAAGATGGCTGACAAAGTCTAGTAGCCAGCACCCCAAAGTAGCCACATTTAATCATAACTAGGCTATGCATGTTTACTTCAGGAGATCTTCTATGTGATATAATGTCATCTTAAAGTATGATTTAGATCTCCAAAATACAGTATTGTGTCATGGTTGGGTAGAGCATGTGTGAATATATAATGCTGTAAACACCCTTATTCTGATTTGTATCAACTCTGAACATGAAGCTGTCTGTCTGCATTGTTATAGAATGTACAGGCTTGATCCATATTACACATTGTTTGTGCATATGGGTCATGCAAATCACTGGCAGTCTAGATGGGCAGTCATATATGGCTATACTGATTTGAGCATCCATGGTCAACCAGCATCTCCCCACTCCCTGTGTTACCAGCAACACCTGGTATGTTTTACAAGCCACACACACACACACACACACACACACACACACACACACACACACACACACACACACACACACACACACACACACACAAAAGGTGTTCATCATTTGTGTATTTACATTCCTTGTGGTACTTCTCATTTTGTATCTGACGCATGCCACTTGTTTCTGTTTGTTGTCACTGTACTTCCTAACTGGCATCACCTCTTCATTTCTGACTCTAAATTCTTTTCTATCCCTTCTTCATTTTCATAAAGACAAGGAGCTTTGTTTCCTCAAAATATGTCTTAGCCTTGTACATTGTCCTCTTCCTTTCCCTCTTACTCTTCCTAGTCCGCTCAGTCCTACTCATTTTTTTTCTCCTATCTCTCCCATTTCCTATTGTCCATTTGCTGTGCATGTGATTCCCACAAAATGTAGCCTGTGCAAGAAAATACCTTTTATCTACTTTCCTTCCTGGTATAATGGGGGGCTTAATTGTCCACATACCTAAAATGTAGACCACAGCTGTAGACTTCTACTCCTAGGATTTAATATGATGATATCTTTCATCAGACTGTAGTACACACCACTTAACTTATATAATATCTTAATGAAATGAAAAATGTGACTACCATGATTTTTTTGCAATAGGAAATACATGGTTTCCACAGGTCAATATCATATTATCGAAACCTCAGTCCATAGAACACCTCTTCATCAACCCATTTTCATCAAAACCTGAATTTGTCAAATGATCATTCCATCGAACTTTTTCCCACGGTAAGTAACCAGTGGGCCAACCTAATGACTGCAGCAAAAACAGAAAAATTTAAAACCCTTTCTGGTGGGGCCTACACCTCCTACACTCCCCCAACTAAATATACCAACTCTGAGATCACACTACAGCAGGGAAAAGAGCAAATTCCTAATGATGGCCCACATTAATAAAGACTTATTATACATTCCAGTTCCCCTACTCCTACTTAGCAACATCATCTCTCCAGCACCTACCCTGGGGCATTCTACAATGCATCAGAAAAACACCAGATGCAAGAGAAAGGCTGATAATCATCATCATCATCATCATCTTTTGACTTTTCCCATTAGAAAGGCTGATAATCAAATGAAAAATTTTTAATCCAAATAAAACAGACAGAAAGCCACAGCATAGCAAAGCAAAATGTCCTGGTTAAACACACAAGAAAACTTCCAGAAGTTCCAGGTAAGTAAATAGGTTTAATGCTTCAAAAACAAGTTTAAAAATAAGTTAAAGACAGAGATAAGCATTTTCACTGTCTCTTTTTACTAGCCGTTATGTCAGATCTAATTAGTAACACACAAACTAACATTTAAAAAGAGAGACGCACTGTTAACTCATCAAGTCATGTGACTTCAATATAGGTCTTAAGGAGACAGCTTCATTTAAACAAATCCCTTCATCAACTTGCATTTGTAAAATCCATTTTGTTTCTATACACTAAACCTTGGTTCTAATGTCACCACCCCCTTTATTACAGTTAAACAATTCTAATATCAAAAATTTAAACATTTTAATACATGTTTATATAAAGCATTCCTGCTATCCCATTTTCTTATTTTATTTATTTATTTATTTATTTATTTATTTATTTATATTTGTTGACCAGGAGTGTCTGACTGGACGTAGGTTCATTTTCAGCGGAGGCCCGGGGAGAAAAGCTCCACAGTTAAAATAAACAGACAGTAGTTACATTGGATTACATAGCAATTAACAATTTACATAGCAATTACTTACAACATATTTACAGATGAAGAACATAGTACATCAGTAGACAACTAGAATCTTTATCTGTGAAGTACATAACAGACATTAACAAATGTTACAAGAAGAAGTTCCTGCTGTATAATAAGTACTGGCTTATGAGCATCTGAGCTTGCTATAATCAAGGTAGTTAGTGGAGTGGAAAGAAAGGTAGTGGTTGGATGGGGTGGGTGATATTAGAGTGGGAGTTGCAAGGGCATAGCCAGCATGTTTTTAGGTGTGCTTTTAGTAAAGTTTTGAAGTGGGTGCATGATGGTATGGAGGTAATTGTGGGTGGGAGGGAGCTCCATAATTTGGCTATGGTGCAAGAGAATAGTGCTTCACCAGCAGAGTTATTGGCTTTAGTGATCTGCAAGTGATTTTTGTTGCTGGATCTTAGTGGTCTGGTGGTGCGATAGGGTTGGAATAGATTCTGGAGGGATGGGACATTTAGTGGATGGTTTACTAGTTTGTGGGCGAGTGAGAGTTGATACCATTGAAGGAGGTGAGGGAGTTCAAGCCAGCCCAGTTCAGCAAGTGAGAGACAGTGGTGACTACGGTAGGATGGCCCTGTGGTGAATTTGGTGATTTTGTTGTAGCAGGTTTCTAGCTTGTTTAGATCGCATTGCCTTAGGTTGGTATATATTGGAGAGGCATAAAGCAGGGTGGAGATATACTTATACTATATGAGTGTTCACGTATCCAGTCCTTCAGGCATCTGTTTGTTTTACCCACATAGTAGCTGTTACAGGGCTCACAGAATGCATGGTAGACAAGATTACTGCTTTTGCAGTCTGCATAGAAATGCAAAGTATAAGTGTGTCTTGTGGTGGGGTGCGTATATGTATCGCCATTGCATGTATATTTGCAAACGTTACAAGTCCTGCAGGCACATATGCCTTTCCTTTCTGATATATTCTTCTTCTTAATAAGGTATTTCTAACACAAAGTCAGTTTTAAAGACCTACTGTTCTTAAAACAGAAACATGGCATATCAACCAGTCTGTTCCTATAGGGTGTATATTATGTTATTGAACTTTTAAAAGTTTGAACTTCATATGGTCGAAGCCTTTAAAAGTTCGAAAAGCTAAAAAAAAAAATAAACAACATAAAAAACATACCTGCCCATTTTAAGCAGGGGAGCAAGCACCCCTGCACCCCCCACACCCCCCGCCCTTTAAATATACCAACTCTGAGATCGCACTACAGTACAGGAAAGGGAAATCTTCCTATTCCGCACTGTACAGAGATCTCCATTGAAACATTCCAACTTTTAAAAGTTCAATCATATGGTGTCGACCATATGACGTTCGAACTTTTAAAAGTTTGATAACGTAATATACACCCGTTCCTATACCTCATATCATATGATATGACATGTAAGAAGTAGTAGCACAATGTTGCGAGTCCACAGATAGGATTTATTAATACAAAAATACACGAATAGTTAAGCGCTTTCATCAAACAGTATGACTTCATCAGAACAGTTAAAATATGAACTTTCAGGCTTAAATACCCCACAGTTTGAATTCATTGGTCTAGGAATTAGCAAATCATATTTCAAACATGCCAAATCTCATGAATAATGAAACAAATAAATAAATAAGTCCAACATTAAACGTGTACCATTACAATATACATATAAAAGTAGCACATTTTTATATATATTTTTATATTTTTATATAAAAATTATAATGCAAAAGTGCAGAAGTATAAACTGTTAACATTTTAAAAAAGACTTTCTTACATATTAAAAATTACTTCACTGACTGAACAGCCAGTGTGTTATACTGAATCTGCCTTCTCTTTCAAAACAGGCATAATTGAAAGATGCCCATTAATGCCCGGGGGTTGGTCAGCCACTAGTCGGAGTTGCCACATCAATTCCTTCTTGTGCAACCTATTTTGCCAATCACCCCCCTCACATCCACTGTGACAAAATCCAAAATACCAAACTTAAAACCACTAAACTTTCTACACAAACCACTATGTTTGTATAATGCATTAGTATTTTTGTTCACATTTGATATCATATAAATGCTCATATATCCTGTTCTTCAACATCCTTTCTGTCTTTCCGACGTAGAATGAAGAACAGGAAGTACATTTAGCAAGATATACCAGTTTACTGGAACAACAGTTCCCATTTTTCAAATAAATATGACACTTGTTGAGATCATTAATAATAATGTCACGTTCAAGCATTATATAGGAACAATAATGACATCTACCACAAGGCTTACTACCATATGAGTTTCTCTGTTTTTCATTGGAGTTTCTGGAAACCTCCACCAAGGATTTTATGTTACTACCTACTTTGGTGGAGAAAATAGGCTTATCACCAAGAACCCGGATAATTTCAGGATTGGTTCTAAAAATATTCCAATTCTTTGACAAAGTTGTTTTAACTTGAGAATAAAGGGGACTAAACTACACTACACATGCCTGTTGGAAATTGGTGCCAACCCTGGTATTACCAAAATCAACAGTATCAACTGGTTTATGATTGATGCTACCCAGTAATGGTTTGTACACGGTACCCCATTTGTCACCAACCTCCTGGAGTATTGAATCAATGAAGTACCCCGGGTAGCCTCTCTCTAAAAACATTTTCCTTAAATTCTGAAATTCCAGTATCACGTCTTCTTTTGTAGTGGTCATTCTGGCTATCCTCACTGCCTGCCCCTTTACAATACTTCTTTTCTGGTGGATAGGGTGGTGACTGGTATAATGCAAATATGCATTGCAAAATGTATTTTTTTCTGTAGATTTTGGAGTGGAACCTATTTTGTTTTTTAAAAATCTGCACATCAAGAAAATTAATTTCCTGCTGATGGTATTGAAAAGTAAATTTTAAATACCTAGTAGTCTGGTTTACATATTCCAAAAACCTAGGGATTCCTGCTACATCCCCTTTCCACACAATAAAAATGTCATCCAAAAATCTACCGTAATATGCAATGCAGGATGAAAATTCCATATCAGGTTGAAAAATATATTTTTGTTCCCACCCTAAAAGCACTAAGTTAACATAAAATATTCACCACCAAAAAATATAAAATTATTCTCAAGAATCAGACTCATTAACTCACATAAAAGTGATACCTCATCAGGTTTTAAAATGGAGTGGGAAAAAGAACTTCCTCGACAAAATCTAGCCCTTCCAGTTTTGGAATACAAGAAAAAAGATCCTGTACATCAACTGTAAGAAACCAACAATCAGGTATCCAAATATCTTGCTTAAGCTGACCCAAGAAGTCCCAAGAATCCTTTAACAAGTGCAGAAATTTGCTGATAATATGTTTCAGTTTCACATCCACATAAACCGCTAGGCTATGCGTCTTGAATCCTGCGGCTGCAACTATGGGTCTGAACGGTGGTTTCCTAAAATCTTTGTAGACCTTCGGTATCCCAAAAATGGTTGGTATCCTAGGAAATTTGTTTGATACAAAGTTGTATTCTTCCTTCGAAACCCTCTGATCTATCAGATATTCATATAAAAACTATCCAATCTCCGGTAAGAAATATTGATTTCATTTTTAGAGCATAAAGAATATCTATCCTCCTGGAATAGAATATTCTGCATATCATTATTGTATTCTTCTACACCATAAATAACCACCCCACCCCCTTTGTCTGGGGTCATAATTCTTATATCCCTATTGTTTCTGATACTGTCAAGGATGTTTTTTTTCTTGAGTGTTCAAGTTATTAAAAACCTTCCTTTTTTCACCCCAGGTTTTATATAAATCTTCCCTGACTAATTTCTCATATGCCACTATAAGTGGATGCGATGGGGGTTAAACATGCTACTTTTCTGTAATACCTTGTTGGATTCACCCTTATTTGTTTTGTCTGACAGTATAAGATTCAAATTTAGTTTCCTAATATACAACTGCAGGTCAATCATGACTGAAGCTATATCCGGCACGTGGGTTGGTACAAACTTAAATCCCTTCGAAAATAATGAAAATAAATCTTTAGTAATAGGAAAATTAGAATAGTTGTGTATGTTAAAACCATCCAAACTGTACTTAATATTTTCAACACTCTGAATCTGTTCTATACTATCTACCATTGGTTGTAAGTCTGATTCTGCTTCACAACCCTGCTGTAAGTCTTGTTTGTCCCTTGTCTGCATTTGGCTATTCTTTCCGAGCGTCGAGGCATGGGAAAATCCTGAATGTCATCCAAACACTCAAGATCATTGTCACCATGGTGAATATCATCCATGTCAACCTCCATATTGAGGCTAGCTCTAAGCCTATTGTCTATCCCTCCAGGACCGTGTTCCTCCTGCTGCTGCATATAAAAAAAACAGTTTATCAGTTGGATAAACACTACCTTGCTTATATTGTTTGTTGTCCCTTTCCATTTTTTTAACTTTTTTCTTGAATATATTGTCACATTTTTGGTCCACCCTACTGATAATCTTGTAATACAAGTTTTCATACTGGGAAAACAGTAAATCAGTGTTAATATTTTCATTCAACATATTCACTTCTTCCCTTAATCCAATAATCATGGATTCATAAACAGCAACAGTTCTGACCAACAATTCCAAACCCCACTTATCAAACATTTCAGAGAAACTCTTTACAGTCACATTGTCATAATAAATTCCATAAGGAAACTTAAAAACCCTTAGTCCCTGTGGTACTAACTCTTGCTTAATACATTCATTTAAATAGCATATTTCCATTTCACACAGTTTAAATTTGAACAGCTTCTTTTCAAAAGCATAAATCATTTCCCTTAAAGACGAGTATTCAACATGCTTGAAATTTCTAGACTCAGAATTCAAATTATACAGTCTACTACCAGTTTCCTGAAAAGAAAAATGTCTTTGTATTAACTTTCCATATCTGTCAGTTTTGTTATTACTAGTTGAATTATCATTACAATATTATTTTTTCCCCTAGAACCACTATTAACATAACATCTTTCCTCACCCAGTTCATGTTGCTTGTTTCCCAATCAACTTTGAAAGGGTTTATTTTTATATTTACATGAACAGTTTGTACAATAGGGTTCTTTATCTGCCCCACCTCTGCGTGGAGGGGATTGACAATGGCTGTTAGAGCCATGAATAATGTTAATCTTGTCAGCCAGTGACTTAGAAACAGTACCTGGTTTAGAATTGAAAGTTACACGCTCCTGGCATTTTCCAGTATGCCTGCTAGTTTCCACAAATGCTGACTCAATCTCTGCTTCAAACTGCACAGCACAGTTGCTTCTGAACTGTCGTTTAGGTGGAAAAACGCCTTGTTCACCTCCCAAATGAATAATATGACCAGCGTTGGGTGTAGAAACGCTTCTCTCACCTCCATCATGGATTTGCGCCGACGTGATGACGTCACGCGTTGTCTTAAAGTGGCAATGCTCAACATGCTCATTATCTGTACCAGAATTGTTGCCCAAGTCATTTCCCCTTTTAGACCTATCAGGGGTAAATGGAGAAAGAGGAATAATGCTGTTAGAATCCCTTTTATTGTCCAAATCCTTTTTACTTTGCGAAAATAGTTCAATTAGCTTAGTAAGCTCTCCCTTCAAGTCAGCCACTTCCTTCTTCAAGGCCAAAAACTCGGGCTGTCCAGAATCAAGAATAGGAGAGAGCAATAAAGAGTCTGGGGACCCCATAGCAACAAAACACCAAATAACCAACAAAGTCCAACCAGATGGTGTTGAAGTGCTGAAGTATAACCAGTAAGAAGTAGTAGCACAACGTTGCGAGTCCACAGATAGGATTTATTAATACAAAAATACATAAATAGTTAAGCGCTTTCATCAAACAGTATGACTTCATCAGAACAGTTAAAATATGAACTCTCAGGCTTAAATACCCCACAGTTTGAATTCATTGGTCTAGGAATTAGCAAATCATATTTCAAACATGCCAAATCTCATGAATAATGAAACAAATAAATAAATAAGTCCAACATTAAACATGTGTACCATTACAATATACATATAAAAGTAGCACATTTTATATATATTTTTATATTTTTATATAAAAATTATAATGCAAAAGTGCAGAAGTATAAACTGTTAACATTTTAAAAAAGACTTTCTTACATATTAAAAATTACTTCACAGACTGATCAGCCAGTGTGTTATAGTGAATCTGCCTTCTCTTTCAAAACAGGCATAATTGAAAGATGTTCATTAATGTTATACTGAATCTGCCTTCTCTTTCAAAACAGGCAATATGATGATATGACATGCCAGTTCTTCTTTACCACTTCACACACCATACCAACATCACTCGAGTAAGTAATACTCATTCTAAAGTTATTTTCATTGTGTCTTATTTAATCTAGCAGATGTTACATTCTCAATTTGTGCAGAAAGATAAGGTCTAGCCTTATCACCCCTGTGATGAACAGCTTCATAAGAGATGGTATTATCCTCAGTCTCATTATACCACCTTGTCAAAAATCATTTCTAAGACTCTCAAAGTATCCTTTCATAGTGTCATCACTTACATTTAAGCGTGCATACCTATAACACTGTCCCTTCAGGACATTTCGATGAACATGTTTTGGATGCATGCTATTTCAATGCAATACATTGTTCTTCTTAAATTCCTTCTTATAAAGTTTTGTGCTCAATGCATTATCTTTCAGAAATACACTTACATCTAAAAAATCAACACTTGTTGCAGATATAGATGGTACAAACTTCAAAAAAAAAATCTATTCTACGGTTCAGATACGAAATAAATTCTTGTAACATTTCATTTGAACCAGACCAAACCAAAAAAAAATCATCCATAAAGTGTACATAAAAAGATACATACTTCAAAAATAAATTACTTCTGTCAAAGATGTAAAGATGTCCCAAATATGCCAGCACCATGTTGGCGTAGCTGTTCGCACACATGGTGCCCATTACTATACCATCCTTTTGATGGAAATACTGGTCATTAAAAATAAAAACATTATTTTCCAGTATAATATTTAGTAATGCACATAAAAGATATAGCCTGTCTGTACTATATGTTGAATTTTTAGATAAAAAGAGTCTTACATACTTAACACCTATATCATTAGGGATTACTGTAAATAATGAGGTAACACCTAAAGTCACCAAAGTACATGTGTTCATTGTGTTCAGACTAGACCAACTATATAATCTATTGAGAAAGTGCTTGGTATGTGTTTCTCATTCGTCTCTAACACATTGACAAAAAGGCTTGGGGTTTCGTTTAGATGCTTTAATACATAGAAACACATCAGAATGGATAGCAGCATCATGAAATACAAACTAACTAGTTAACAGACAGACCTTACATACATACATGCTTACAGCTCAACAGCTAACTATAAAATGGCAGTCTAGCTTGCACATGCTCAGTATTGATACACGTATGCAAGCCCTTGGATAGCTCCTTAAAGGTATATACACACATGTTGATCTATATCCTCCCTCTTAAAAAGATAGCCCTTTATACAAAACAGTGTTAGAGCTAAACATGCATTACTATGTATATCAGGAACAAAACAAAATGTTTATGTTCAAGCTGCTTAATATCTGCTATAGGGATTAGAGATTCTACCATATCTCATAACATAACAGCTGGGACCAAGAATGCAAAGTTCCTGTAATCACGGCTGCACAGGTAAAAAACACACTATCCAAAGCCAAGAACACAGCATCCATGGGACCTGACGACATCCCAGGCTGTGTTCTATATGAACTACAGAACGAACTGGCACCCCGCCTAAGTACCATGTTCAATCATAGCCTCACCTCAGGCTATGTGCCCACTGAATGGCGCACAGTGACAGTTATCCCACTCCACAAAGGGGGAGCCACCACAGACCCTGGAAACTACCGCCCCATTAGCCTAACGAGCCTGGTCTGCAAGGCTATGGAGCGTATCATCATGGAACTTATAAACAATGACATTGGTAATCTCCAAACTCAGGACCCCACCCAGTTCGGGTTTGTAAAAGGCAGATCATGTCTCCTAAACCTGATAGACTTCTTTGAAGCAGTCACCAAAGCCATAGATGAGGGTAAGGTGGTTCACACAGCCTATCTAGATCTCACCAAGGCTTTTGACACCATCCCCCACTCTGGAATTATAGATAAACTCACTAAACTAGGTATAAATCCCTATGTCACAAGATGGGTTGCCAACTAGCTCACTGACAGAACCCACACTGTGAAAGTAGCAGACTCCAAATCCAGCTTCAGACCAGTGACAAGTGGAGTACCACAGGGTTCAGTCCTGGGTCCTCTCCTGTTTGGTATCTACTTCTCTGAAGTACAGGCTAACAGAAGGTCTTTGGCTAACGAAGTTTGCAGATGACTGCAAACTAGGAGCCATAATCAAAACTCCAAAAGATGTGGACATCCTACAAAAGGGCCTTGCTGAGACAGATGCCTGGTGTCAAAGCCATGGCCTCAAGCTCAATGCCAAAAAGTGCATTGTCATTCCTTTTGGTAAAAACTCAGTACCCATGAACTACCACATAGGTGGTAGTCTACTTAACACCGAAAGTGTGATAAGAGACCTTGGGACACAGGTGGACAGTAGTCTCTCCTTTGATAATCACATCGCCACAGTAGTCAGGAAATCCTTCTACATTGCACACCTCATCACAAAAGGTTTCTCATCCAGGAAAAAAGAGGTCATTGTTCCCCTCTACTCGTCACTCATTAGACCCATTATAGAGTACAATGCTCCTTTTGGTATGTACCTCACAAGACATCTACAACAACTGGAAAGGCCACAGAAATACCTCACAAAGAGGATTACCGGCCTCAAAGAGATGCCCTATGCAGACCATCTCAAAAAACTGCAGCTTTACTCCGTTGCATATCGCCTATTCAGAGGCGATCTCTGCCTAACACACAAAGCTATGTCAAACCCAGAGCTTTTAGACATGCTCCACTTAAAGAAATCCCAATCCCTATGAGCTACATGCTCTAGGGACCTAAACCTCGTCATCACAATAAACAGAACATGCTGGAGGGATAGATTCCTGTCCCAGAGACTTCCCATACTCTGGAACAAACTATCTATATCAAACAAAGCTCCTCATTAGCACTGTTCAAGAAAAATCTTGATGATTGGATGGGAGATAGGAAATTCACCCCGGGGGTCACTTCTGTGGCTCTGCTCAACAGTGGCACAGGAAAATAATTTTCTTGGGTGGCGAAAGCCAGGGTACCTTTGGCTAGGCTTATATAGGCCCTAGGGCCAATAGCCTAGTACCTACCTATGAACCTATGAATTTAGCAACAGGGACAGTATGTGGTGCACAACTCATATCAGGAACTTCTGGATTTGTCACAGGAACGAGAATGTCCTCCAGAACTTTCTCTGAAATTGGACTCTGGACAATTCACTCTGAGATAAACAGTCTTTCTCACAGGCTATGTCTGTGTTATAGACTCGGACACTGGTCTCAAATGTTTCTGATTCCACATAAAGATTGCTCCTTCTGGTTTCACAATGTATGATCTCGGCTCTGGACCAATATTCTTTATGACACCAATCCGATCATAACCTTTGGACGCTTGCATCCTTACTACTTCTTCTTCTCATAATGTATTTAGCAGTTTGCTAGTCTTATCGTAATAGAACTTCTGGGCTAAGCACTTCTTCAACAGATTGGCTTTTACTGATCTGTTGTTCTTGACACATGGAACCAACAATTGACTACTGATTGGTAATGTGGTTCTTGTTTGTCTCAGCAAGAAGTCTCTGAGCAGGTGAACCAAGATGTTTATCATGAGGAACATTTCTGAGATTCGCAACATTCAAGAAAACATCACTATTATCTCATTTTGACTTCTCGAGTAACTGTTTTGCACTTTGAACTGCACATTCTGCCAAATAATTTGACTGCAGGTACTCAGGATTACTTGTGACATGAGTAAAGTCCCTTTCTTCAGCAAATCTTTTGAACTGTTGGTTTATATACTGCATGCCATTGTCAGAAATAACTTCATGAGAACTACCATGAACAGCAAAATGATGCTTCATCTTAGTAATGACAGTACTAGATGCTAGGTTAGGAAGTAGGTCAATCTCGAACCATTTGGAGTTAAGAGTCTACTAACAGCAAATAATATTGACTATTCCATTCAAAGATGTCGGTGGCTACTGTCAACCAAGGTAATTCCAGAATCTGGTTAAGCTGAAGCGGTTCCTTCTGTTGATGTGGCTTAGTACTATTACACACTGAACAAAATGAGAGTGCTCTCTCAATGTCTTCAGACATAGAAGGTCAAAATACTAGTCCCCTCACCCTTCTTTTGGTAAATTCGGTTCCTGAGTGACCATGATGCAGGATAGTAATTGTAGATCAGAATATATGTGCTGTAACTTTAAGAAGCATGTTGAAGGCTGAGTGTGTACATATAAATACCAGGCGCGTGCTATTCACAGTGCCATTTTGAGAGTGCAGCCAGAGAGTGAGCATGTATGATCGCAGTAGTTAGTTTGTATATAAGTTACTTAAGTTAAAGTCCGTAAACTTCTATAGTGATGTGTTTGTATATAATAAAGCTGCTTGAACAGAACTCATGAAGACTCTTCTATTGTGTCCAAAGTAGGAGACCAACATGGTGTCAGAACCGGGATCGCAGAGAATGATATTCAGAGCGATGAGGTGCAGACATGACAGTGAAGGTAAATTAAGAGAAACTAGCATGAAAAAGAGCCAGAAAATAATCAAAACTAATGAGAATTCACACAAACTGTTTATTTTGTAAAAAAGATAAAACGGAGCACTACAAGAGCACAAACCACATTATTAAACAAGCGGGAGGCACAAAAGGTTTATTACATAGGGGAACTGTTTAAAACTAAGATATTTGACAAAACAATTACCAGAAAAGCAAAACGAATATGTTTGAGGCAAAACAGGCATGTTTAGAGTAAAACGAGCACAAGAAAAGTACAAAGGGCATGAAAAGAGATTAAATGAGCAAAACAAAAATAATGACAAAAAAGGGCACATTAAGCATAAATAAAGTAAGATGACTGCATGTTTTGTGACAAAGTGCTCTGTTTTGGCATAACTATGGCTTTGTATTGTATCAAGGGCATAACTAGAGTTATTCAAAGTATCTTAAAGTATGTAAAAGTGCTTACAGTGTGTGCTTATTACTGTGCATGTATTCTGAAGAGTTTATTTGTGTGCAAAGTGCAACTATTTTGTGAAGTACAGTCAAATCTATAGCCATTTCGAAAAATTCTTATGCTGGGTATGTCTATTTGCAAAGTGCTGCCATTACAGAGTGTTTATTGCACTGTAAGGAACTTCCTAGCAAGGTACCACCATTTTGGGGAAATTTCAGTGTGCTGTGTACAGTTTATTCACAAAGTGCGATTATTTCGAAATGTTATTGACTCTGACCTCCTCTTGCCCAGTTCATTCACATCATGCAATTATTTGAAGTGTTTCTTAAAATTATGATAAATTACTTTTGCAGTTATTTCAAGTGATGTTCCTTATTATATCCTAGTTGAATAAAAATGAAAGTTATGTATCTACCATACTGCTGCATCTTCATTATCCCACTCTGTCCAGTTTGACTGATGGATTATCTGCCTTGTGGTGGATCTGAGATGGCAGCTCACTGCAGCTCACTCCACAATGCACTTCTGTCCTCTCAGCTTTTCAGATCAAGTCTGGCCCCTAAAACATGATGCACTGGTTATGGGAAGAATAAGAAAAATAACTTGAGTATAAGCTTTTGGATGAAGTCTGCCAGGTTGGTCTGGAAGCAAGGAGTTACAATTTGGAGGGTGAAGGCTGGCAGGATGTTGTGGGATACAGCAGGATAACAAAGATCCAGAATAATGGTAAGTTCATGACTTCTGTTTCCTACATTATCCCCATCATCAAACTTGTGACTGATAGGACACAATCACCAGCTTCTTATATTCCTGGGAGGCATGATAATGGATATTTTGGGGGTGGTGGATCAAATGACGGTCTTGCTCTTGAGATCATATCCACTTTGAAGTCCTTGATAAAGGTATGCATTGTTGACTATATTGCTTCAGTGCAAATGTTGTCAATTAAGGAATTATGAAAAAGGCCATGGACTTTTCTATGGTCCTTGTAGAATGCTTCTTAAAATCTAATAACCATCTGGACACATTGGCATTGGATACCTTGGAACCCAGCATAGAAGAAGAGTAGGAGACAAACAGTTAGTTGTCCTCTCAAAGGTGTTAAGTATGATATAGAAAAAAGTATGGTAGTATATGACTATCCAAATAGTGAAGCAAAACTCTCCTTGATTGGTATGGCTGGGAAAAAAGACTGAAAGGTGAATATACTGATTCAAGGCTGATTCAGAAGTAACCTTTGGTAAAAAAGAGAGGTTAGCTCTAAGAGAAACTTTGTCTTTGTGAGAAACCAGATAAAGGGTCTACAACATGTAGTTCTGAGATTCTTCTGGCCAATGCAATAGCAACTAGAAACAAAGCAAAGTTTTCCAGAAGATATATTTTAAGCTGTAGGATGAGGCAGGTTCAAGGGGGTCAAGTAAGAGTCTCTAAGACTAAATTAAAGTCCTGTGGAGAAGAGGTATCTTTAATGAGGATCTTAAAAGAAAGGTCTCTTTTAGGAAGGCTTTGCAAACCTTTTGAGAGCTAAAGTGAGGCAATCAAAGCCTTGGTGAAAGTTGGGGATATGTGCCAAATGAACCTTGCCAGTGCAACAACTAGACCCAATGTCAAATATGGTAGCAAGAAACTATCACTCTGAAGAAAAAGGAGATTAGAAGGGCCCATACTTTGTATATGTTTTCTAGCTGTGTCTTTCTGAGAGGCAGAGAGGATATGACAACTCTAGAAGAGAAGGAGGAATTTTTGGCTATCACTGGAATCAGAGAAACCATGCAGTTAGATTTAGGGAAGATTGGTCTGGATTAGGTTAAGGTATGATAAGTTCAAGTATCTTTACATCAAGAGGGCATTTCATCAAACTGCTTACAAAAATATCTTAATTGGTATGAGCAGGGTATGGTGGGGGCAAGTCTTCTGAACTCCTTATCTGCTATATCTTCTGAGGTAGCACAGCCTTGTCGAAGTTACTTACACAGCCTCAACAATATGGTCTATCAATGTAGTGGGACTTGTAAGATTACATATTTTTTATTGAAAAACACAAACCAAGTAAGTAAGAAATGTGGAAAGAAAAAATAAAATAAAATCAGCATATTTCAAAGCCAAATGTTTCCTTATATTATAATGGTATTTGAGAATTAGAGGCTAAGGAAGTGTGGCTAAAAAGGTGTGTGTTGGAAAACAACATGCAGCATTTTGATCATGTAAAAATGACATTGTGTTCATAAGATCTGTCATTAGAATAATAATTCATGATTCAAATACAAAAGAAATTTCTGGAAAACCATATACATGTTATAGCTCTTGATTAAAATACTCAGTTATATTGCTTTCACAAATACTATCAGATATAGTACCAGACAAACTGGTTTTACCTGAGCCAACTAAAGCATTCTTACTTTTTTAGTTTATGATCATGAAGAAGCAACATATTTAAATAGGATAGCAGGGGAACAACACATAGCATTTGAATCTTGATATAAAATGACATTGCTTCTACAACTACTGCTAGAAGTGCTAGCAAACAAATTAAACTGATTTTACATTATTTAAAGAAAAAAAGATGATCATGCAGAAGTGATGTAAGTCACTTTCCTCCTGATAAAAAGACACATATACTGTCCTCAGAAATGTTGATGCAAATACCAGTAAACAATAAAAATATTTTACTTATGTTGAACTGAAACATTCCTACTTTGCATTTTATGATTGTGAAGAATCTCCATATAGTATTTTAAATGTTTATAGGAAGAAATATCCAGTATTTTATTTCAGGTTAAGAAAATGCAATGCTTTCATTATATGACCAACACAGACTGTTGGAAAGAAAATGATGATGGTTTTACTTTTGGCTTTTCACAAGTCACACCTCCCCCTAATTAACGCTTAGTAACTGGCACATATATAAATTCAATATAAATTCTAGCAATGTTTGATATTGCATTTATCCACTGGCAATCATGCAGATCTTTTTATTCATTTGCATAAATTTCTGTTACAGCTACTGTTCTACTTAGGTAATACATTTTCCTTGATTGTAAATCCTGCATGCAATCAAAGTTTACAAAGAGAGAATTTCCACCATTTAACATCTTCCATAACATGTTAGATTAGAATACATTGGCCTTTATTCAATCATTGATAGACATTTACAAGGCAAGTTGTGCCCTGCATTTAGAAAACTTCATAATGAAAAATTATATCTAGAGTTGCACAAAGATTTATTGTAAATCATGTTGACCTCTTACTTACCTAATTAATAAATGCAGGACTACATTAAGATTTAGGTACCTTTCAGGGTGTAGCCAAGATAGTGAGCAGTTGGCAGCTTGGTTTTTAGCTCCGCTTCATTTTAACATCTATGACAGGAACTTTACTAAAAAAAATCAAATGAAACATTTTTAAATTTGATGGCTTTATAGCTGAACAACTGCTGAAAGATTTACTCTAAAAATAACAAGTTTGAAACTCTTTTAATTGCTTTTTCCTGTCAAGAAAACTAGAAAGAACTAAATGTCTCAGAATGAGCCACTCTAAACCTAGTGCACAGGACAGTAATATGAAAAAAAGCATACAGGTTATGCTAAGTAATATCAGTGACGTATCTGTAAAGATAAATAAAATAGAAAGCAAAATGGACCAATTCAAAGAGAAATGTAAAAAGCAAGTTGAAGTGTTGAGTGAATTTCTTAAACAGCAAACATCACAAATCTCGAGTATAGAAGAGACAATGTCTGATTTTGATGGGAGATTACTTGAAAATAAGAATAACACTGAATTTATTCTGAAACAAAACAACTTATTCTGGGAAAAAATGGAAGACACAGAGAACAGATCTAGAAGAAATAACATCAGCATTTATGGAATTCCTGAAAAGGAAGAGGAGACAGTATGATTCATTTCCTTAATACCTGGCTGCTTAAAACCTTGAACCTGACTGAAGCTTTTTCCTTTGACATCGAAAGGGCACACATATGACTTTCTAACTTCTCTTAAAAAAAAACACCTTCACCAAGGTCAGTGATCATAGGATGTTTCTGAAGTCAAGATAAGGATTTAGCCTTAAAAGCTGCATGAACTAATTATCAGTTAAAATTAAAGGACATACTATAAGATCTGACAATAACTATTCTACATTAAAAAAAAATATTAAAGCACAAATCTTGTTTCCAGCAAAAATAAGGATTCACCTTCCAGAAGAAAAAATGATGTTAAGTTGTCTATCTCGCCTTCATTCTTGCTGGTTGGGTATCGGCTCCGACTTGGCCATCTTCAAAAGCTCGAGAGCTGCTTACTGGCTCGAGGCCCCCCCTATATCGCATGATGCCTGGCACTAGATACCCAGATCTCGTTTGCCGCTTCTGCTGCGAGGTTGTTCTACTGGCTCAGGTCGTATAAGCTTCATTATTATTATTGTATTTTTCTTGTAAAAAAACTGTATTGGTTAGTGTAGAATTAGTCGTTAGTTAGACTTTAGTAATTGTAGCTAGTTTTTCTTCTAGATAAGCGTTACCCTTCCTTAAGAAATTTGTTTAAGTTAGAGAGTTCCCCTCCCCCCTTCTCTCCCTTTTCCACAGAAAGGTTCTTTCCATTTAAGTTAGAGGTTAACCTTTCTTTCTATCTCCCTTTAAAAAAAAAAAATCTTTTCCTTCTAATTAATCACTGTTAGTGTTTAGTGATACTTTTCGTCAATTTTTGTTATAGTGGTACTTGTAGTGGGTTGTGGTAACTGTAGAGTGTTAACTTTTACTGTTGGTTACCTTAACTATCTGTGTGGAAACTTGTCCTTGGTTTTCTCCCTAGGATGTCCAAGGATCCAAAACCGTCTGGATTCAAGAAGTGTGACTCATGCTGTCAGACGATGTCTCTGACAGATGGTCACACTTCTTGTGTTTATTGTCTGGGCACTGTGCACCTGCAGGACTCTTGCTCGATCTGTCATGCCTTCAGTCCAAGAGTCATGCAGGAGCGTAAAAATAAATTGATTCTGAGGGGTATGCTTAAACCGATGAAATCTTCCAGGCCACCTAAACCGTCAGCTCCCAGTTTGGAGCCGTCATTGGGTGAAGCCACACAATCCATTTCGGCTCCGGCTGGAACCGATGTCCCTCCCTCCCAGTCGGCTACGACACGGTCTTTGGAGCCAGCTGAGAGTCGAAAGAGGTCCAGGTCTCCTTCTTTGGAGTCGATACATTCGGCTCCAAAGTTGCCCCTGCTCCAATCGGAGCGTAGTCATCGATCATCCCACTCTTCTCGGTCCTCTAGACTTTCGGACCATGACTTGGAAAGAGTGGTCAGTAGGCTCTTAAAATCACAGGCCCTAGCCAAAATGTTGTCCAGCCCTCCTCATCAGGAGTTGGCTCCATCCACAGCTGTAGATATTCCTCCTCCAACTCTTCCTGTGAGCTCGGAGCCGGAGTTCATTGGGGTTCGAGTCATGGAACCATCGGCCCCGATACCCTCCCTTTCGGTTCCGTCATCAGCTCCGATCCCTTCCATGGTACCTTCCCTGGATGGATCTAGGCACCGAGACTCCCTCATCAGCTCCGAGGGGGCGAGTGGCATCGGACCCTTGTCTGGCCCCGCTCTCCCTCTCGGTGCTTCGGCGCAGGTGAGCTCAGCTCCCACATCTGCCTCGGAGCTGTCTCCCTCGGTGCGGGGAGGGCTTTTGGTTTCTTCAGAGTCTGAGCCTTCTCTGCATCTGGGCAGGGACGCCTTCAAGGTGATGAGGAGTGTACTGGCCCTTGAGTCATTCCCACGATCGACCCCATCGGCTCCTCCCCCTAGGTTGCCTGCGTCAGCCTCTGCCCCTCTTCCAGACCCCAAGCGTGGGGATCCAGCACTCCAGGACACCCCTTTGGGTGTATCCTCCTCTTCCGAGGCCTCCCCTGATCTTTTAGAGGAGCCACCTCGCAAGAGAAAATACAAGAGGAAGCATGTTGACTCCCCCGAGTCTGTCACATCGGATACCGACTTAGAGGAGTCAGAAGGGTCCCCAAGATCCCCCTCTGAAGATGTCTTCTTCTCAGACATCCTTGAGATGCTTAGGCAGAGGGGAAACTGGACTACCCTAAGCCCTTCCGAGGATGAGTCGATATTCCCGGATGCCTTTGGATCCCGACCTTTCACCTCCTGGGTGTTTCTGCCTTTCGACCCACTGATGTCTGTGGTGGCTCGAAAGGCGTGGACAGCTCCAGACACAGTGGAACCGACCCCTAGAAGACCTGACAAGTTCATTACTGCCCCACAGGACAAACAGTTCTTGACCAAGGGTGTCCCCGTTGATGCCATGGTGGTAGCAGCGGCCACAAAGAAGGAGTTGGCTGAAACTTCTTCATTTGTCCAACTCCTAACAAGGATTCCAGGACAATGGACAGATATGGGAAGCGGATGTTCTCTTCAGTGACCTTTTCCATGCGGTCCCTGAATTACCTGTGCCACTTTACCCGTCTTCAGAGGGATCTCCTGAAAGAGCTTGGAGATACCCTCCAAAATCCATCAGCTGAGGGGGCCCAGGCTAAGGCAGCCTCCCAGCTAGTGACTCTTAATTCGGTGGTAAACTCCTCCATGCAGCTCATTTCGTATGCAGCCAGTGGTGCGAGTAAAGCCGCAGGCACAGGCGTGGCCCTATGGAGGCACGCTTGGATGCGGCTATGTAACTTTGCAGAGCCTTTCAGAGCGTTTTTCACCAACACCCCTTTTGATGGTTCCTCTCTCTTCGGATCACAGGTGAAAGATACCCTTACCAGGTGTGAGCAGGAAGGCAAGACTCTCTCTGCTGTAGGAGTCCGTTTTTCCACTCTCTTCAGACCATATCCTAAGGGTCAGAAGAGTGGGAAGATGTGGTTCCGGAAATCCCAAGGAGCTTTGCTGGACACATGTGGTGAGTTCCCCTCCAGGCGCAGAGGAGGGAACAATAACAGACGCCACCCTCATGGCAGAGGGGGTCCGCAAAACCAGGGCAGCAGAGAATCTTTCTCTGACAACCCCTTCCAGCATCCCTGAAGCGTTGCCCGACTGCTCACCTCTGTAGGCAGTCGGGGGAAGATTATCGCTATACCCAGGAGCCTGGCAAGACATAACACAAGACAAATGGGTACAGTCCGTCATATCTGGAGGCTACAGAATTCCCTTTGTTCGCACCCCCTTAAGGTCAAACCAGTCCCTTCAAGATGTTCCACCCAATCTAAGGGACCAAGCAGTGCAAGAAGTCACAAAACTGCTAAGACAAAGGGCCATCCAGCAAGTCCCAGCAGACCAACAAGGATTTGGAATTTACTCAAGGTTCTTTTTGGTATCAAAAAAGACAGGGGACTGGAGACCCATTTTGGATCTCAGCAGACGTTCCGGGTGGTCACGCTTCAGTCCATTTTACCCTTTCTGGGTCAGGACAATTGGATGTGCTCCATAGATCTTCAGGATGCGTACTACCACATCAAAATGGACAGACGCTCCCGAAGATTCCTTCGCTTCTGGCTGGGAGCCAGCCATTATCAGTTCAGAGCTCTGCCCTTTGGTCTCACCACAGCCCCCAGGGTGTTTACCAAATGTATGGCAGTAGTTACCGCTCACCTGAGACGGCAAGGATTTCAGGTGTTTCCATATCTTGACGACTGGCTCCTCACTGCTACCACCAGACATCACCTTCTGCGAGCCAGAGACTGCACCATCGACACTTGCTCCAGGCTAGGTATCACAATAAATTTCGAAAAGTCTGCATTGTCACCCTGTCAATCTATCACCTTTATAGGCGCAAATTTAAATACCAAAGACATGTTAGCGAGCCTCCCACCAGACAGGGTGTTAGTGATTCGTCAGCATGTCAAGGTTTTATTAGCATGCAAAAGGATTCAAGCCAGGTTTGTCCTTCAAACGCTAGGTCTCATGGCAGCAGCTATCGTACTTGTCCCTCTAGCTCATTTTCACATGAGGATTCTCCAGTGGCTTCTTTTCACCCAATGGTCCTTTCAGCAACTTCCCATGTCTTACATGATTATGATCACTCAGGCATGCAAGAAGCACCTTGCGTGGTGGATGGTCTCCACATCAGTGCTCCACAGCAGACCATTTGTTCTCCCCCCTCCAGTGGCTACAGTGACCATGGATGCCTCCCTGATTGGGTGGGGGGGGCATTATCAGGGCAGAACAGTCCAAGGCATCTGGCAACCTCACGAGTATCATCTGCACATAAATGTCTTGGAGATGAGGGCCGTGCTCTTAGCGTTGCAGGCTCTTCAGGACTCTCTTTCTACCGGGACCATTGCAGTTCAAACTGACAATATGTCCGTAGTGTGGTACATCAACAAGCAGGGCGGAACCAGGTCCTACCCCCTGTGTCGAGAAGCACTCAGACTCAGGCAGTGGGCAATCTCTTCCCAACGGTTTCTGATTGCAATGCACATCCCTGGGAGGTCCAACGTCATAGCAGACAGACTGAGCAAAGCAATTCTCATGCCTCACGAGTGGTCTCTGAACCAGGTAGTTGCGGACCAAATCTTCCGCAGATGGGGCCAACCTTGCTGCAAACTTTTTGCAACTCCCTTCAACAGCAAGTGCAGCAATTTTCTTCTCTCTTCTTCCACTTCCCAGGCATTCCCCCAGAGATGCTCTAGTCCAAGATTGGCCTCAGGGACTTCTTTATGCATTCCCTCCTTTCCCCCTCATACTGAAGCTAATTCAGAAGGCTACCATTCTGGGTTGCAAAATGATCCTCATTGCTCCTTACTGGCCTCGACAAATATGTTTTCTGTTCCTGCATCGCTATCTTCTCGAACAGCCTTGGACTCTGGACCTAGTTCCAGACCTCCTGATTCATCAATCGGGCGGGCTGCACCAATCCCTGCACTCCCTCCAGCTCACAGTGTGGTTGCTCCACTTCCAACCTTAGCCAGGCTCCCAGATATTTCCCCCTCTGTGCGCAAAATCCTTTTGTCGTCACACAAGTCTATGACCAGAAAAACTTACGCTAGTAAGTGGAAACATTTTTTTTCCTGGGCAGAGGCAAAAAGTATAGACCCCCCTTTTCAGCCCCCGTACACTCCATTTTGGAATTTCTCGCAGAGCTCTTCCATGCTGGGTCCGCTTCCGCTACAATTAGAGTTCAGTTAGCGGCAATTTCAAATTTTCACATTGGCCTGTCGGAAAACAATATCATGTCCCATAATCTGTGTAAAGTCTTTCTCAAAGGAACCACTCTGCTCAGGCCCCCAGTGAGAGATCCTCCACCACCGCGGGATGTAAATTTGATTTAAGCTTTGCTAATTTTGCCCCCTTTTGAACCTGCAGCTTCTTGTTCGCTGAAGTTCTTATCTTGGAAAACCCTCTTTCTGGTAGCTATTACTTTGGCCAGAAGAGTTTCGGAACTACAGGCTCTTTCTATCCGTTCCCCATACCTCGTGTTCCACAATGACAGGGTTGCTCTTAGGACTAATCCTTTCTTCCTTCCTAAGGTCTCTTCAGAGAGTAACTTGAATCAGTCCATAGACCTTCCTGTGTTTTTCCCTAACCACTCCAACAGGGCGGAGTATAAGTTGCATCAGCTAGATGTTCACAGGCAACTACATTTTTATTTACATAGAACCAAAGACATCAGGAAATCAGATCAACTGTTCCTGTCTTATGCAGTAGGTAAACAGGGTCTTCTGGTCTCCAAGGTGACCATATCCAGGTGGTTTTCTTCTATCATCACATTCATATACCAACTCAGAAATAAAGAATTACCGGTCAGTCCAAAAGGTCACTCCACCAGAGCTTTAGCCACTTCGGTGGCTTTTCAGGCTAGGTTGCCCATGGAATCTATTTGTGCTGTGGCTAATGGGCCAACCCACATACTTTCATTTCGCATTACAAGTTGGATTTGGTTTCCAGGAGCAGAGCTGATTTTGGTTCCACTGATTTGAAGAGTCTTTTCCGATGAGCCACCCGGGTTTTTTAGGTGCTAGGGATGCTGCCCCAACCAGCAAGAATGAAGGCGAGATAGACAACTTAACATAAAGAAGTTATGTACCTACCATAACGTTCCATGTTAGTTGTCTTCTTCTCGCCTTCTTTCTTGCATCCCACCCTCCATCCCCCTATCCTAGTGGACTGAGAAGAGTTCTTCTTGATTTTGCACTGGCTGAGTCTTCTCTGGCTATTTCCTTCTGCTTAGTAGCCTCCCCAGTAGGAATTATGCATTCTAGGATAGCATTCATTTATTATTATGGCTGCAGTTAGACTCACCAAACAAGATCTGGGTATCTAGCTCCAGGCATCATGGGATATAGGGGGGACCTCGAGCCAGTAAGCAGCTCTCGAGCTTTTGAAGATGGCCGAGTCGGAGCCGAGGATCGGCTCCGAACCCAACCAGCAAGAAAGAAGGTGAGAAGAAGACAACTAACATGGAACATTATGGTAGGTACATAACTTCTTTTTTTTAACACCTTGGAAGATTAAATGGACTTTATATGGAAAAATAAAATCCTAGAGAAAACAGAAGAAATGGACTGGAATCTATCAACTTCTTTAAAGAGAAATGCAACAAGAGATGGCTGGTTAATAAAAGACAAAAACAGTACAAAACTGAAGGACAAATGGAAATCAATGTATTTCATGGTTATGAGTTCTTACTAATTTAAATAAGTGCTTGAATACTTATGAGGAGGTGCTGCATATTACTTTTTACAAGGTAAATCATTTATTTATTTCCCTACTTCAAATGGTTACTAGTTCCTTTTTTAAAATGTTAGAGTTTGATTCCTTTAGCTAATATATGAAATGAAAGCCACTTATCATCACTTAGAGTTTAACAGGTTAAACTATTCATCTTTAAAAGCTAATCATTATTATAATGAAACTTATGTTAGGTGGCACACCTTCTGATATCTTGACATAGTTGTCTAATGTACTATTACAGATAATAAAAGATGCAACAAATGACACTAAAGAGGCATGTTAAGTTACATTCTGGTTTTGTAAAATGGGCTAGTAGTGTCGCTCGTCTGGTCAGGATAAAACAGATGAAACATCTGGGAATGCATCTTAAAGGTACATACACACATTCTGATCTACATCCTCCCTCTTTGAGAAATGATCCCTATACAAAGTGACAGTATTCAATGCCATGCAATTTACATAAATGATCTTTTGACATGCAACTATACAAAACTAATTCTTCGACATGCAATCATACAAAATCACATATAAAACAATTATGTCCAAGTTGCTGTGTATTTTACACTAGGTTTAGAAATATGACCCAATCATGTAACATAAGTCAGAATTGGATCTAGCAATCTGGTCTGTCTTCATGGAATGTTCAACTTTGGGGACATTTTGGACAGCATCAGGAATGGGAATGGATACTGAGACATGTTCTTTGGTATGAACATTATCTGGGTTGCTCTGAGATCTACAGTCTGTATCACAGGTACAATGCTGCAATATTATTTCTGATACAGGAAGAAGATGTATGCATTTTCCTTCTGTGTTTTATACCTTCAGATTCCAGTAAGTAGGGTCTTTGCTTGGTACATATACCTCTCACTTGACCAATTTGATCAAAGCCTTTCACAGTTTGCATCCTCAATGTCTCTCCTTCTTTTAACAGACAAAGAAATCTGCTCATTTTATCATAGCTGGACTTCTGAGAAGAATGCTTTTTAAAAGGTTGGCCTTTGATTACTCTGCTGTTTTTAGCATTAGACACCAACAAACTAGTACTAGTAGGCAAGGTTGTTTTGCTTTGCCTAGATAGAATTCTCTGAGAAGGTGAGCCAAGTAGATTGTCATGGGGTGTATTTCTGAGATTGAGTAAATTCAAGAATATATCAGTATTGTCACACTTTGACCTCTCCAGTAATTGGTTTGCATTCTGTACTGCATGTTCAGCAAGGCCGTTTTACTGGGGATATTCAGGACTGCTAGTAAAATGGATAAAGTCCCTCTCTTTTGCAAATCTCTGAAACAATTGACTGATAAACTGAGAACTGTTGTCAGAAATAACTTTGTGTGGACTACCATGGACTGAGAAATGATGTTTCATCTTAGTAATAACAGCACTGGACATTAGGTTAGGTAGCAAATAGATCTCAAACCAGTTTGAATAAGAGTCTACCAACACTAGGTAATATTGACTGTTCCACTCAAATATGTCAGTAGCTACTGTTGACCAAAGTAGTTCAGGAATTTGGCTTAGCTGAAGTGGCTCTTTTTGCAAATGTGTCTTAGTACTGTTGAACACTGAACAAGAAGAAAGCACTTTATCAATGTCTTTTTATAGAGAAGCCCAAAATACTAGTCCTCTCACCCTTCTTTTGGTAGCATCAGAAACTGGGTGGCCATGATACAAAATCTGAATACATTCATGTTATAAGGAAGTAGGAACAACAACTTTTGGTCCTTTGAAAATGATACCATCTTCCATCAGCATCTCATATCTGTATGAAAAATAAGGTTATACTTCTGGTGATAGACAGGATTGATTTGACAGCCATCCTACATTGATGAAGTGGTTAAGATTTTGCAAAATTGGATCAGCCTTTGTGTGATCTTTTAACTCATCAAATTTCGTGTTTGAAAAATTATGCACTTCCATGACATCAAAGTCAAAATTCTCTGCATCAAGCTGTTCCGTGGTATTTCTGGCCAATGTGGATAAGGTAGCAGCCAGATAAAGAAGTTTATACCTTGTATAGACCATTTTGAAATTGTACCTTTGCAATTTAAGCATCATTCTTTGTAGTCTTGCTGCAGCAGAATGCATAGGCTTCCTTAAAATAGTGACTAGAGGTTGATGGTCACTTTCTATCTGGATAGCTTGGCCATAAATATAATCATGGAACTTCGAACATGCAAACAAAATTGCCAAAAGTTCCTTCTCAGTTTGAGCATACTGCATCTCAGTTTGGGTAAGAGCTCCAGATGCACAGGCAACAGGTCTGGCCTCTTGAAGAATAACTGCATCAAGACCGAACATTGAAGCGTCACAGGAAAGAACTACTGGTTAGTGCACACCATAGAATCCTAATGTAGGCAGGTTAGCAATTTGCTGTTTGAGGTCATCAGATGCTCTCTGGTGTCGCTCCAACCATGACCGTGCAACATCCCTGTATGTCAGCTCCCTCAAAGGCAATGATAACTTACTAAAGTCAGGAATAAATTTGCCCAAATAGTTAACCATACCAAGAAAACACTGTAAGGCTTGGACATTGTCTGGAGCTGGCATTGCAAGAATGGCTGCTTGTTTAGAAGGATCTGGTCATAAGCCTGTACTGGTAAGTAAATGACTGGGTGCATATTACATTATCGAATTTTTAAAAGTTTGAACATCGTATGGTTGAAGACACATGATCAAACTTTTAAAAGTTTGAAAAGCTGAAAAAAAAAATAAATAAACAACAGAAAAAACCTACCTGACAGTTGTAAGCAGGGGGAAAGACTCCTGCACCCCCCACACCTCACACTCTCTAAATATACCAACTCCAAGATCGCACTACAGTGCAATAAAGGGAAATCTTCCCATTCTGCAATGTACGGAGATCTCTGTTGAAATGTTCAAACTTTTAAGAGTTCGATCATATGGTGTCGACCATATGATGTTCGAACTTTTAAAAGTTTGATAATGTAATATACACCCGTAAATGACCTACATAAGTAAGTTCTGGTAGTCTGAAATTGCACTTCCAAGGATAGAGCTTTAAATTCTCTTCACATGCTCCATCCAGAACTTTCCTGAGGTTTCTGTCATGCTCTGCTTCACCATTACCTCCAACCAGTAAATCATCAACTATTATTGCAGACAGGTAGCCTGAAAAAACTTACTCCATTGGACGCTGAAAGACTTCACTGGCAGAATTTATTCCAAAAGGCATCCTGAGGGATCTGTATCTACCAAATGGTGTACTGAATGCAGTCAGTAGTGAAGATTTGCAATCAAACATACTTGCCAAAATGAACTCTTTGACTCTAAGACAGAAAAAACAGTGGCATCTGGCATGAGGGTTGCAATTTCCTCAACTGTACGCATATGATGATGAGGTTTTTTTAATGCCTTGTTCAAGTCTCTTGGGTCAACGCATATTCTGATTTCATCTGAATTTTTCTTATGAGCAGCTACCATTCAGTAAAAACTAAATGAAAACTCCAGCCAAGCTAGAACTTCCACTGAGTGATTTCTCAAACCTCTTGTGTCAGAGGCATGTGGGAAATATGTAAATGTCCCTTATGAACATTGGCCCTTATGAACATTAGGTGTTTCAGCTATATGGAGATTCTGAATGCTCATGACTTATTTCTTTTTTAAGTCATTTCAACAGACAGTTTCATGCCAATAAAGCCAAACCCCACTAGCTGTGGATATGCATAATTCGGTCTTGTTATGACCTCATCAGCACAGCACAAGCAGAGTGTTTGACTAAACATAATAAACACAGGGCTGTTATACCCAGCTGATGTCCATTACCATTAGGGTGACTGCAAAATATCCCAACTAACAAACTAAAACAAAGAGTGAGAAGGTCACACAGAAAAAACAATCAGTAAAAGCTAAATGAAAAGTCATGGGCATTCAGAATTGCCATATAGATGAAACACCTGATGTTCATAAGGGTCAGTTGCATATATCCCATGTGTCTCTGATACAAGAAGTTTGAGAGGTCACTCAGTAGAAGTTCTAGCTTGGCTGGAGTTTTCATTTAGTTTTTACTGATTGTTTTTTCTGTGACCTTCTCACTCTGTATTACTATGAGCAGCTACCATGGAAGGCACCCACTCAGTTGGTTCTGTGGCTGGACAAATCACACCTTAATGCACCATTTTGTCTAACTGGACCTTGACATTGTCCTGCATAGATACTGGAAGTCTTCTTGCTGGTCTGACCACTGGACTGACCTCTGGGTCTAACTACATGGAGTACACAAAAGGAAGTTTGCCTAGCTTGTCATCGAACACATCAGCATACTCTGAGAAAATAGCATCAGTAGAGCTGGAACTGGGATATGTGCTTACATGATATACTTCTTTAGTAAAAGGAAGCAGTTTCATTCTCAAACTGTCTCTGAGACCTAACAATGACTGCACAGGTCATTGGACTACATAAAATTGCAAGCTGTAACTGTTCCCAGCCAAATAGCATGAAAGCATTACCGAGCCTTTGGTTTGAATCTCTTCACCTCCATAAGCAACAAGCTTTGCACAATTGCCCAAATTAAGTTTCTCACCAGCCCTCACTTTAGCAAATGTTTCTGCTGACATTACATTACACTTTGAAGCAGTGTCTACTTTGAGCTCTGTGGGTTTACCATTGATCAGGGCAGTACAAAATACTTCATTCTTTCCCAACAAATCAATTGCATTAACCTTCTCACCTACCACTGATATACCATCTACATAGAAAGTAGGTTTGCAGCTCTCTTTATGATCAACTTGATTTTTTGAGTGATCTTTCTTAATAACTTAATGAGGCTTGCTTGATTTACAAAACGTTTGAAAATGGTTCTGTTTTTTACACTTGTGGCATTTCTAAACAAAGCTAAGCACTTCTCTCTTTTACACTCATGGTTGGCTTCACAATTATGACAGTTAACAATAAGACTTGACTTGGGCTTTGCTGACTCACTCTTATACTGTACTGAACATGCCCTTTTTACTGAGCTAGTCTTGGAACATACTAGAAAGCTATGGGTTCTCCTTGCCACATCCACAGGGGTTGCTGCTGCCATGCCCCTAGGCCTGTCACCATTTGCCATGCACTGCATACTGTCCATGTGTGATCCACAGGCTGCTGAAACCATACTCTGCATACTTGTGTGCCTTTCTGTGAGCTCATGGATTTGACAAATCTCTGTGGCTTTGCTTAATGTTAAATCACTGTCACAAAGCAGAATCTTTCTCACTGCAGCACTATTAACACCACACACAAGCCTATCCTTTATTAACTCATCTTTCAAGTCAGCAAATCTACACGTTTTGGCCTTATTTCTCAAGTCAGTAATATAAGCTGCAAAAGTTTCACCTGGCTTTTGGTCTCATATAAAATAAGTGCCTCTCTAATGTAACATTTGTCTGGGGGTTGCACATTTCTCTAAATTTACATTTCAAGCACTCAGGGTATACTTTGGATTCAGCCGGTACCACAATATGATGGTTTCCCCCCTCTCCCGCATATACTTCTAGTGCATACACAAATGAACACTCTCTTTCAATAGCTTCTGATCCAGCTAAGTTAAAAAAATCAATGCCCATTATGTGCATCTTTGTCAGAAAAAGGCTGCTTGTATGAAAATATCATATTCCTGCTGAAATACTCTCAAATTCTCTACTATATTATGATCAAACATAAGTGGGCCTGGTCTGTGAAATGCCTCTGCCATATCGACTCACATTAGGGAAGGTGCTTGAAATCGTACAAACATACACACATAAATATATATATGCCAGAATATTATTCCAGTACATGTAATTATGCCCAATAGCACAAGAAACTCCTTGAAATAACTGCACTTTGCCAAATAAGTCTCCATAGCACAAGAACACTCTGAAATCACTGTACTTTATGAAACTACTCCTTATCAGTGTAAGAAATACCCTGAAATGACTGTACTTTGCAAATAAACTGTACACATCAGAAGAAGCTCAGAGTAAGAAACACTTCAAGATGAATGCACTTTGCAAATAAACAGTACACAGTGCAAAAATCTTTCAAAATGGCTGTACTTTGCAAAATAACTCTGCACAGTGTAAAAAACATTCTGAAATTGTGGCTTTCTGTGAATAAATGCACACAGCACAAGACATTTTTCAAAATGGCTGTACTTTGCCTGTACTTTGCAATATAACTGCACTTTGCACACAGCAAACTCTTTGAATTAATTGCACCATAATAAAGCTCACACTCTGCAAACACTTTGCACACCCTGAGATACTTCGAACAACTCTAGTTATGCTTTGAATTGCTTCAGTCAATGCAAAATAGTAGTTTGTGCCCAAATATGGTCCTTTACTAAAAACATACAGACGCCTTGCTCTTTAAGCTTAATTTGCCCTTTTATTGAACTTGTTATGCCCTTTTAATTTCTTATCATACTCATTATACTTTTCTTGTACCTGTTTTACTGTAAACATGCTTGTTATGCAAACCAAAGGTAATTCTGGGCCCCATATGAAGAGTTTTGCTAGTTTTATCAAATATCATAGTTTTGAATATTTCATTTAATTAATAATATGGTTTGTGCCTTTTGTTTGATTAATAATACATGTTGTGCTACTCATTTAATTAATAATGCATTTTGTGCCTTATAAATGCTCTGTTTCATTTTTTTGCCAAATAAATCATTTGTGCAGTTTTCTTTACCTTTAGCTTATTTCTGGCACTTTTTTGTTTGTCTGAGGTCTGTTTCACTCAGCCTGCTTAGTCTGCTTTCACCTTCAAATCTGCAGTCATGGCTCAAAGAAATTGTCCTACTAATCCTGGTTCTGACGCCATGTTGCTCATCCGGCCAGGATAAAACAGATGAACATTTGTGGGTTCAGTTCAAGCAGCTTTATTACACATAAACACATCAGAAATGAGGCTTTGTAACTTAAACTTAAATAAACTTATAAACAGACTGACTACCACACTCATACATGTTAACACTCTGGCTATTCTCTCGAAATGGCACTGCTGCCTGCACATGCTCACTATTTATATGCACATGCTACATCTGGAAATGCTTTTTAGAGGTCCATACACACTCTCTAATCTACAAGTAGTGTGCTACTGGTAGTATACTTGACACAGCAATACACAAAAAAATAATCCAAAATTCCATTGAAGGTAAAAAGTTTAATGGCAGGCAAAAATCCCAGCAGCAAGTAAATCCAGGCAATAGGTAAGCACTTTTGTCTGTCTCAATGCAGACTTTATCAAAACCAAAAGTTCTTAACTTCACATCCTTTATATGTTGTTGTGTCTTTCGGCTTATCCCTGTTAGGGGTCGCCACAGCGGAACTCCGGTCCGCTAATGTTTGGTTGTGGATTTTTACGTGCCGAGTTACCAGCCCTGATGCACAGCCTTCAATGAAGGCACGCCCATTCACGCATGCCTCCACACAGAAGATGCTCTAGCTGAGAATCGAACACGACAACGTCTTGCTGTGAGGCAACAAAGCTACTGCAGCACCACTACCGCAGATACACCAATTAAAAAATTAACCCATTCTTAAAAAGACAAGACATTTAAAAACAACTAGTTTCATTAAAAATTATATAAACATTTTTCATTAAAGTATCGAAGCCTTTTCAATCAAAATAGGCTTTACAGAAACATGTTCATTCATGCCAGGGGGCTAGCAGGCATTTAAATGGAGATGCCACTTCAACTCAGCCTTCTCAATCTGATTTGACCACTTATCCCCCCTGACATTTTTAACCACCACTTCTAAAATCCAAAATTTGAAGCCAGAAGACACCCGGCAAGTAAGACTATGGTTAAAAAGGGCATAATTATTATTCTGTGTGCTAATATAGCAATAACCCACACCTGGGTGTGGGTAATGCTATTTACCCACGGTTGGTATGGTTTGGTCACGAGGGCAAAGCCCAAGTGGCCAAACAAAGCCAACCGTGGGTGAATCCAGCATTACCCACACCCAGAAGTGGATTATTGCTATTATACAATGACATTATTTAATAAAAAAAAAATACTTTTCTTAAATAATGGCATTGTATAATGCCTCCTTGCTGCCCTTCTGCAGCTGTCTGGTATTCTGTGGCAGTTCTGATGTACTGCACATGCACATGCCTACGCAGTACATCAGAGCTGTGGGCAAAAGCAACGGAGAAAGCAAGATCTCCGTTGCTTTTTAAAAACTGTTTCACTATGTTAAATGAATTTAACATAGCGAGACAGCTTTAAAAAAAGCAACGGAGAATCTCCATTGCTTTTTTAAAGCTGTCTCTCTATGTTAAACTCGTTTAACATAGCAAGACAGTGTGAAGCAACAGAGATCTTGCATTCTCCATTGCTGTAAAAAAAAAAAAAGAGTTATAGTAATGGAAAAAGTCTGGGCGACCGGACCTTTTTCCATTACTATAACTCTGATTTACAACATGCACGCTGACCAATCAGCGTGCACGTTTTTGATATTTAATGGGGGGTCATTGTATAATGGTATATAAATGCTCATATATTCTCTTCCTAAGGCTTCAAAACTTTAATGAAAAAAATTTATATAATTTTTAATGAAACTAGTTATTTTTAAATGTCTTGTCTTTTAAAGAAAGGGTTGATTTTTTAATTGGTGTAATTATATAAAGGATGTGAAGTTAAGCACTTTTGGTTTTGATAAAGTCTGCATTGAGACAGACAAAAGCGCTTACCTATTGCCTGGATTTACTTACTGCTGGGATTTTTGGCTATCATTAAACTTCTTACCTTCTTTGGAATTTTGGATTCTTTTTTTGTGGATTGCTGTGGGATTCTGGCCTCCACCCATTAGAAGTTACAGTCCAAACTTCCTGAGCTCCATTGGTGTGAATGAGTTAAAGAAATTGGAGAAACAAAGCTGTTAGTTTCACATTTGAGATATCCAGGTGAACTATGCCATTTGGGTGAGACAGAAGGTCTAGAATTGGATCCAGAATCCAAGTTGGGTATACTACATGAGGCCAAAGGAAGGGGAACCAAATCTGCTGAGGCCAGTAAGGTGCAATGAGGATGACTTTCCTCTTCAACTGGACTGCTTTCTGAAGGAATTTAGGAATTAGGGGAGTTGGGGGATAAGCATACAGAAGACCCTGGAGCCAATTGTGGAGCAGAGCATCCCTCGGTAATTCCCCCGGTAGGAGGATTAGGGCAAAGAAGCTGCTGCACTTGTTGTTTGGGGACATGCAAAAAGAAGGCAGCAAAGCTGGCCCCACCAACTGAAAATCATTTTTGTCGCTTTGTTGTTGAGAGACCACTCATGAGGTAGTAAAATGGTCCTGCTTTGTTTGTCTGCTATCACATTGGACTTCCCCAGAATATGTGTTACTATTAGAAAGCGGTTGGAAGGTATTGCCCATTGCCACACTTTGATGGCTTCTTGACACAGAGGATAAGATCTGATTCCATCTTGCTTTTTGATGAACCAGACTACTGACATGGTGTCTGTATGGACTGCAATTGTCCCAAAATGAAGAGAGTCCTGGAATGCCTGCAGCACTAACAGCACTACTCTCATCTCCGGAACATCAATATACAGGGTGGCCTCTATGGAGGGCCAAGTGCCTTGGACTGTTTTACCCAGAAAGTGCCCCCTCACCCAATCTGGGAAGCATCCACAGTCACTATGGCTTTGGTTTCAGGAAGGATGAAAGGACGAAATTGTAATAACTGTTCTGACAGCATCCACCAGGAAAGGTATTGTCTGCATACCTGGGTTATTCTTATCTTCTCAGACATGGGCTGAGAAAGCATTGACCATTGTATTGCTAGCACCCATTGAATAATTCTCATGTAGAATCTTGCTAAAGGGACTAAAATTATTTCACTGATATTGATCCCAGAGCTTGCCAAATCAATCAGGCTGAAATTCTGTTCTTGCAAATTATTTTCCTGACCTACGTCCTTATTGTTTGCATTCTCGATAGAGGGAGAGAAGCTACCATAAATACTGTATTGAACACCGTTGCTATGAATTCTAATGTCTGGGTTGATTGCAGATGAAACTTGTTGTAATTTATGGTAATTGCAAGATGTGAACAGGTCTGTAACACCTAATCCCAAGCTTCTGTCAGTCGATGCCTGGTCGGGGCAGTAATGAGCCACTTGTCTAAATATGGAAACACCCAGAATCCTTGCAGTCTTAAGTGAGCTGCAGCCATTGCCTTGCACTTGGTGAACACCCTGGGGGTTGTAGTGAGGCCAAAAGGCAGTGCTCTGAACTGATAATGGCTGGCTCCCAGATGGAAGTGTAAGTACCTTCTGGATCATCTGTTCATCCTTATGTGATAGTAAGCATCCTGAAGATCTATAGAGCACATTCAGTCATCCTTGCCCAGAAAGGATAGAATGGACTGAACAGTGACTATCTGGAACTTTGTGTATCAAACTGATGTGTTTTCATTACACTGAAATCCAAACTTGTTCTCCAGTCCCCTGTTTTGTTTGGCACTAAAAATAATCTTGTGTACGTTCTGGATTTTGTCTGGTCTGGTGGGATCTCTTGGGTGACTCTTTTTCTAGCAGCTTTTGTATTTCTAGTGCTGCTGCTTTCCTCTGATTGGGTGGAGTACTGGGAATTTTTCTGGATAATAGAGGGGGTCGGGAAAAAGGAATTATATATCCTCTGGAAATAATTCTCTACACCAAACTGTATTTTGTTATACTTAGTCAGGCTGTCTGGAACAGAGATAAGTAACCCCAAACTGCCGTCAGATGTAGGGAATTGTGCCTCCATTCAGGAACACTGAAAGTGTTTGTCAGAAAAGGAATCTCTGGACCCCCAGTTTTGCAGGCCTCTTCTGCCACTGGGGTGTTGTCTTCCATTATCACTCTCTGCTGCCTCTGGGGGAACTAAATCTGCATGTGTCCTAGAAAGAACCCTGAGATTTTCTGAACTACAATTTTGGCCTCCCCTTTGATTCCTGGAAAATGTCCTTTTAGGGGTCAACAAATGCACACAAATTGCAGAGAGGGTCTTTCCATCATTCTCACACCTAGAGAGTGTGTCTTTTTACTGTGGAGTGAAACAATACATGCCGTCAAAGGGAGCATTGATGAATGATGACTTGAAGGGCTCTGTAAAACCACACAGGCACATTCAGGTGTGCTTCCTGATGGAAAAGCCTGAACCCACAGCCCTTGAGGCACCTTTTGCAACATGTGGCATAAGCCTCATGGATGAATTGGATATAGCATGTATGGTAGCCAACTCAAACTAATGAAGATTGAGCCTCAACAGTTCCAAAAAGAGATATGGATAATTCTTTAATCAAATCTGTTTGTAGCTTAGTACAATGTGCTAAATAATTCAGTGATCTAAGTACAAACGTTGCTGAAACATAAACATGCTTCCCAAATCTATCTTTTGCTCTTGACTCTCTATTAGGAGGATGGACAGCGTAACTCTGTTCAGCGAGTTCCTTTTTGTAGCCACTGCCACAACCATGGCATCTACTGGAACCCCTTTACTCCAATATTCCCATCCTATTGGTGGAGCCAGAATCTGGTCTTGTCTTTTAGGGATTGACTCAGTCATATCAGGTTCCTTCCACACCCACTTTCAGATCAAATCAATAAGTTCATCAGCTGGTGGAGTAACTTGGGAAGTAGACAGACCAGTACCAAATGCTTCCAAAAATACAGATTCCTCAGGAGAAGGCTTTTGGGAAGACCAGCCACCCTTTTGCTTTAGGATCTCAAGAATGTCTCCAAATGAGACATCTCAGGTGGTGATTTTGGGAACCCCACCCCTTCATCAAAATCAGTATTCTCTGTGGCAGATTTCTGAAGAGAGGCCAAGTGCCTTCTTTTGCACTTTCTCTTCCTAGGGAGTTCCCTAGTGGGGTGGTCCAGAGAAGTATTAAAAGAGATCAAAATACCCTGCTGGGTAGACTGGAAGTTTTGGGCTGGCTGTCACTGTGGGGTAGAATGTTGATGATCATGCTGCAAAGTCATCTAAGAAGTAGAGGGTGGATCCAAGGGGGAAGGACACATCTGACCTGCCATAACAGAGAACATGCTCTTCACTACCTCAAAGGCAGACTGCTCCACAGAGAAGGAATCCAATGGATCTGAGAAAGCAAGTTTCTGCCTTGTCACCTCCCTACACTCCAAGAGCAATCCACCCAAGCCAAGCTATCCAGTGCCAAAGCTCTGAAAGGAAGAGACAGCTCTGAAAACCTTGAAGTTGACCCCATCCTCTCAGATCTTTCCAGAAAGCTTCAGATCTGAGAGTCATCTAGAGCTGGTGCATTCAAAGCTAGAGGGAACCCTGGAAGGAATCAGATCCAGGTTTGGAGAATACATAGTTCTTGGTAAGGGCTTCATATCTGAAGCTGTAGGATCCAAAATATGTGTGTTTGTATCCAATGATAATCGGATCTGACTTAGCTTTGGATCCAGTTTTTCTGTCTTTCTTCTTGGTTCAGAAGAGGTAGAGCCTGTAGAATCCAAGGACCTAGACCTTTTTGATGCATCTTTAGATTTATGTTTGGAGGATTGATCCCCAGCAATAGTTTCAGAAAAGGAAGATGGCAGTAATCTCTTTAAAATCAGCTTATTTTTCCTGTCTGCTAAAGCTCAGGAGTTGAACCCATGACAAATACTGCAGTCTTGCTGTATGTGTTCTGGTCCTAAACAATACACACAAAGATTGTGGACATCAGACAAAGGCAACTTGTGCCACACTTGTCACATTTTTTAAAACCTGCTGGACACTTCTCAGACATTTTCCTAGTTAAGAGAGAGAGAAAAGTGAAAGTAAACTTTTTTTTTTTGAATAGGCAGAAAAGAAACTATAAAAAGGAAAAATAACAGGAATGGTATTTAACAACTACAAGAGAAAGATTTGTAGAAAAGACACAATACCAACAAGGGTAATGACAGAAATTACACTATGCGTAAAGAAGGGTAAAAGGAAAGGAGATAGGCCTACTATGATGGTAGAAAACATTTACACTCAAAAAATAAGAGAGGTAATGGAAGAAATCGTTTAAAATGAAAAATGAAGATTAAAGATTAAAAGAATAGTTTTTTGTAAAGGCTTTTAGAGAAGAAAATGGAACATTGACTTATCTCTCACTGAAAACTCGACAGCTGAAGGTGACCATGTCTAAATGCTAAAATGGCAAATGAGATCTGAGGGATGTTAGAGTGGTATGGGTGGGGAAGAAGCGTGAGAGTTTGTTGGTGGCCATGGGTAAATAACACAGCCGAGTCAGATCCTAGGATCAGATCTGATCCCATTAGTTGAAGAGTGAATGAAAATGGACATCAGATCATAATATTTTGAATCATATGCTAAGAAGTCAATGAATACAAGTTAGATAATAAACAAAAGACAGTGAATTGCATTCTAAACCATTGTCAGTTATTAAATAGTTCTGAATGCTTGCTACTGATAGTATCCTTGACATGCAATATCACCCAGGAATGTTGTACTAGTAAACAAAACACTGCTACCTCTGCTAAAGCTGCTGATGGAAATAAAACAAACTGCAAGGAAGACCTTCGACAGACCACCATGGCACACTTTTAAAAACACGAATTTAATAAATGAAGTGAACACTATTAAAAAAAAAAAGCAGGAATGAAATCAGTTCCGATAAGCGATTTCAGCTAATATAGCCTTCTTCAGATCTGAAGAAGGCTATATTAGCCGAAAACGCTCATCGAAACTGATTTCATTCCTGCGTTTATTTTAATAGTGTTCACTTCATTTATTAAATTTGTGTTTTTAACAGTTGTGCCGTGGCAAAGGTCTTCCTTGCAGGAAAGTTATACTATGCTATAAACAAAGTATAAAAAAATACAGTTTTTTATATATATAAAAGTTATTGCTGGAATTTTATCAAATAACTAGAGTAACATTCACACTTTTACAAGTTAAACCCGGATAACACATTACTGTCACTCTTTTAATGCATGTTTATATGCTATGACTCCTTTAAAAATGACAGTCTGTTTTATATTAAACATCCCATACAAATAGTGCTTACTAAATCATTAAATGTCAACTACAATACATTTTTAGTTGTTAACATACTTTGAAATGTTTTTTGTTGATTTTTCAGTAGTTTGGAAGGGTTTGGGGGATTGATGTGTGAAGTGAAGGTGGCTTGGATTCACTTGTGTATGTTTCTGTGTGAATTGTAACTGAAAACTGTAAGCCCTTGTGATGAGGACCAGCTTGAAGCAGCTTAATTAGAATGATGAGAACTTTTGTGATGCTGTGAGAGTTCTAAAATTCTAAGAACTGCCTGAGTTACTTCTTCCTGTCTAAAAGAGAATAACCATACTATTTTGAATCATATGCTAATATGTTAGTGAATACAAGTTAGATAATAAACAAAAAACAGTGAATTGCATTCTGAACCACTGTCAGTTATTAAATAGTTATGAATGCTTATGGTACACCAAAAGGTTTATATACTAGCATATATAATGACACCTCGGATAAAAAAATTAGGATTGTGTTTCTCTGTCATTGTCTCTTTTTAATGATAACAAAACTTAATATCTCAGAACAACTTGTTATGGAAAGTTTGAATCTTAAAAAGGATAATTTTTCAGATGTTTCTTGAGATACTATTAGACATAACATTTAAGGAAAGAATAGGACTGATTCTAACAGTAGTATTAGATTAAAGAGTATCAAAAATATAAGAGTAAATATAAATGTTCCATTATATGAGATTCTACACTAGGATTATAGCTAAAATATAAAACCTGGGAAAATAGTAAAAGTACAAGACATAGTATACAAACATAAATAGAAAGAAATCAGAATTCGTAAATATCTATATAGTTAAAGAATATGAACACATCAACAAGGGTTGGAGGTTGACATAATTGTTAAGGTGTTCACCTTATAGTCACAGGATGCAGGGTTAGAGTCTCACAGGGCAGTGATTAGCTGTGCTTGGAATGGACCACAAGGACAGTTAGGCTGGTACTAATTTATGATCCTATGTACAACTTTAAACATAGTAAATAAGGTAGGAAAATATAAAATGATCTGACCTATAAATTAATAAATATGAAAATAATAACTGACTTTTGCCCTTTAGTAGACCAGGGAGATAATGCGAGGTACAGGGAAAGATGACTGTAGAGATATTCAGTTTGATCAACTTATAAAGATTCTGAGCACCTGTTTAAGTTTTCTTAATCATAATAATTCACTGACAGGCTTTTTTAAGGTGATGCATACTAAAAAAAATGAGACACATTAATATCAGTCAGAAGCATGAGCTAAGCATTGTTAGTCTAATGGAGAATTTGAGAGGTAGTTTGTTTATCTTTTTCAGCAAACTAGGAATATGTTATTCCATGGTAGAATGTTTTAGGATTATACCATTAGGTAATTTTTTATTTGTTTCAAACATTTTGTCTATAGCTAAATATTTCATTTTGTTATATATAAATTATATTATAAGTTCTGTACATAAATGCAATTTCATCATACCTGTGTTCTTTTCTCTCTTATATAGATGTCTGATTTTAAATGTATATCTATTTATATTAATGGATTGAATAATCCAGTAAAAAAAGGGGGGGGGTCTGTTCAAATACTTGCAATTACATATAGCTCAAATAGTATTTCTACAGGAAACACATTTACTAAAAAAAATGTAAATACATTTTCATTCAACAATTATTTGGTTTTAGCAGGTTCTGACTTTTGAGCTAAAAAAAGAGACACCCTCATCTAATGGAAGATCTGCCAATAATGCCTAAAGTAAAAGATACCTATTTTGATAAAAATGGTATGTTAAGCATTGTTATAATTGAGCAGAGCAAAATACTTTAAACATTGGTGAACTATTATTGGATTCCAGGGGTTGGAGTTAAAGATGCAAACAATTACATAGATACTATAGCCTATTATATGAAAGGTGAAGCCATAATGGCTGGTGACTTTAATTGTATTTTATCAGACAAAGATTCCACTGCAGATAGAAAGCTGAGAATCACATCTTCAGTCAAACACTTAACAAATTTTGTAAATATAATTAATTTAAATGATATATATGAGCTAAGGAAAACAAAATCACTTCAATGTACCCATTATTCATATAAATATAGAACACAAACAAATATTGATAAACTTTTGTCTCAAACAATCTGTTATCACATATCAGAGAAGTTTTAATAGTCTTGTGCCCTTTAGCAGACCATAATGCTATAATCTTTAATATTATTTTAAAAACTGACACTCTAATACATCAAAGGAGATTATCAGCATACATTATTAAATTAAAAGGATGCACAGATTACTAATGTATGTTAAAAAGATCGAACATTTCCTAGAAATAAACATGAATGGTGAAGTAACTGACATTGTCCTATGGAATTCACTAAAGGCTTACTTAAATGGAAAGGTTACAAGTTGGTAAATTTGTTAAACAAGAGAATGGGACAAAGAATTGAATACACTGCAGGCCAGAATAGGCAAGCTAAAGTTAAATCTAAAACCAAATGACATTATCAGTTAGTCTGAACTTAAAAACTTAAATATAAAATATGTTGAAATTCTAAATCATAAAGTTTCGATAAATCTGGAAAAACTTAAAGTTCAGACATATTCAGTAAATCCTTTAAGCTTGCATAAACTTGCTCTTAGATAAAAGAAAATATTAAAGAAATTATAACATATATAAATAATAAAAAAGAAAGTAGAACAGATATTAAAGGTATTCTTGAGGGCTTT
This sequence comes from Protopterus annectens, assembly GCF_019279795.1. Taxonomy (NCBI): domain Eukaryota; kingdom Metazoa; phylum Chordata; order Ceratodontiformes; family Protopteridae; genus Protopterus; species Protopterus annectens. The sequence goes on along the minus strand of NC_056725.1, from coordinate 1,127,153,496 downwards.
AAAATATTTTTTTGAAAATATAAATAATACAAATAGCCTAGATGATGATATAGTTGAAACTTTTATATGGGAAAATATAAATAATAAATCAACAAGTGAACAAATAAAAAAATGATAGACCATCCACTTTAACAGAAATTAAAATCAAATAAAAAAGTTAAAAATAATAAGGTGCCAGGCTTAGATGGCCTTATACCAGAACTGTATAAAATACTACTGGATGATCCAGTTAAAATATTAGATAATGTCTATAGAGAAATAAAAAAAATTGCTCAAGTCCCCCATCATGGCAATATTCCCTTATATCACCTATTTTAAAACAAGATAAGGATCCTATAAAGTGTTCATTGTACAAACCCATTTCACTTTTAAATGTGGAGTGTAAAATGTTCATGTTCATTTTGTCTAACATAATTCATTTACTTATACTTATACTAATTAACTAGATTTATTTTAAACAGACAAGTACAGAATAATATAGTAAGAATTCATACATTAATAGACTATGCAAATAAAAATAAAAAAATAACTTTCTATAATTAGTCTCGATTTAGATAAAGCTTTTGACTCAGTTAATTGGGTGTACCGGTTTAAAACATATAAAGTGTATAATTTCTCACTTGATCTAATTGAATTAATTTCGAAGTTATACAATAACTCTTGTGCTTATGTTAAACTAGGTTCTTTTCATTCTAACTATTTTAAATTTCAAAAAGGCACATAACAAGATTGTCCATTATCACCTTTGCTTTTTGCATTAGCTATAAAACCCTTTACTAATAGTATTAGATCCAATAAGAACATTAATAGTATCAAAATAAAAGCAGATTTTGAACTAAATATTCAACTCTTTGCTGATATTTTACTAACAATAGGAAATACAGAAAATTCATTAGAACTCATAATTATTTCTATGAGTTAGTTTGAAGAAATCTGAAACTTAGGATTTAATCATAATAAAGCAAGTACATTATTAATTAATAAACAATTTAAAAAAAATCATACAAAACTATTCTAACTTCAATTGAAATAGCAATCAAACAAAATACCTTGGTATGACCATTATGTCTAATAGTAAATAATTGAAACAAAGTTTCAATGGGTTGTAGATAAAATTTTAAGTTTAGTCACAAATTGGAGCAGATTCTTCTTTACCATGGAAGAATGATTAATATTTATTAAGATGATAATTCTCCCTAAAATATTGTTTGTCTTATAATCTTTAGTAGTATCTCCACTAAAAATGATGAGTAAAATAATATCGTAATTATTTTTTAAGCATCCTAAAAAAACAAAAGTTTCCTTTGATTGGCACAGAAAAGGCTGGATAATAGTGGAACAGGATTCCCTGATATTCAATTATTTGCTATTTCAACAACTGTAATGGTTATAGTGTTGTCAATAAATTCATCTTATGATTCAAAATGGAAACAAATACATCAAGAAATATTATTAGTAAATAATAAATGTATCACAACCAGTCATATACAAATAGTATCTAATTGTTTCATCTAGTTATTAAAAAATGTTTGTGTAAATGGTATTACACTCTCTTCTCAAACTCCCTATTTAAATAACATCATTTCCTCTTTCCAAAAGTTCACATAGTCTAACCACTGTGTTAAACAATTAATATTTTCTATGTTTCCAATTGCATACACAAATTGGTTACCTATTACAACCGTGAAACCGCAGTTGCACAAATACAGAAACGTTGACACATTGAGCGAACCGTGGAAACACCGAATGTCCTGAAGTGCAAAATTTGAAATGTCAAATCATCATAGTTGGCCCTTCTCTGTTATAGCTCCTTAAGGTAAGTGTGCAATAGTTATGGACCTTAGGGTTAGGGTGCGGGTTAAGGTAAGTGCATACATAGTAATATATGTAAGCTTTAGTTTAGGGTTAGAAGTAGGGTTTTGTTAAGTGTATGTATGTGGATTATTTATTTTGTTTGGGTATAGCTCCTTAACGTAGTTGTGCAATAATTACGGACCTTAGGGTTAGGGTGCGGGTTAAGGTAAGTGCATACATAGTAATATATGTAAGCTTTAGTTTAGGGTTAGAAGTAGGGTTTTGTTAAGTGTATGTATGTGGATTATTTATTTTGTTTGGATAGGCAGTACGTAGTGGGCAGTGGGGTTGGCCAACTATGCTGATTCGACATTTTGAATTTTACTGTTCAGGACGTTTTGTGTTTTCGTGGTTCGCTCAATATGTGTCGACGTTTCCATATTCACATATGTGAAGTTTCATGGTTATAATATAACAATTCTTTTGGCTTTTCCCAGTTAGGGGTCACCACATCAGAACTCCCGTCCACTAATGATTGGCAGTGAATTTTTACGGTGCCGAGTTGCCAGCCTGACATCCAACCTTCAAAGAAAACACGCCCATTCACACATGCACCTACCTGCAAGTCTTTAATGTCACTTGACCACTGGAAGGACATGCAGACTCCACACAGAAGGTGCTCCAGCCAAGAATCGAACGGGAGAACCTCTTACTGTGAGGTGACAATGCTAACCGCTGCACCACCATGGCCAGTTTCATGGTTATAATATAGACCCCACAAATTACTGCTTAGAAACTTATAACTTCAACAAAATGCTAGTACTAAAACAACAAAGTAATTTAATCTCTTGGCATCAATTCTTAAATGGTACTGATACAGATACTGTTGAAAACTTAAGGTCCAAATACAATCAAGATTCTAAAAATTGGTTAATTTTACAAATATTTAGAGACTTTGTGAACACAGAGGTAAATACAATATTTAACCTAGATAATAAATCATTCCTCGAGTTATTGGAATTCTTAATAAATATCAGTAATCAATCAATGAAAAATAAATCATATTTTTCACAAATGTATAAAATTCTTAAGTTATATTTTACATATTTAGACAATTCCTATTGGAACTACTCCTCAAAAATTAATAATGAAGACTTCTCTGAAGAATACAAGAAATTAATATTAAAATATGCAGATAAAACTACAACTTCATTATATTGGAAAATTTTACTTGGAAATTTTCACACAGAGCTTTTTGTCACTCCTAACAAAATTACAGTTACGTAGAAAGCAAATAGAATTAAATGCTGGAGATGTGATTCTGAAATAATAACTGATTGAACACATATGGTATATGAATGTGAAATCATCTCCTCTCCTTTTGGGAAAGAAGTTAACAACTTTATTCAAGCTCTATTGTCAGATAGATGTAATATTTCTAAATCTTTAGTTTTATTTAATACTCTGATTCCTACGATAATTACAAAAACTCAAGTACCTCTTATGTGGTCTATTCTTGCTATAGCCAGAAAAGTAATTAAAAACTGGAAAGTAAAGATCTCAATTCCATTTGCTTTAACTCTGTTACTATATTTACTGCTTCTAATATAGTTGATCTCAATTTTGATTTCTGTTTTCTAGTAATTGCTTTTATGGCAGCCACCATAATTAAATACAGCAAGGCCTTTCCATGTCTAGGCAATACCATTTCTGTATCATAGCTCAAAAAGGTCATCTCCCACCTCACAAAAATCTGCTTAACCAGCATCTCTGACAGTGCAGCCTGCAAGGAATCCTTAAAGTCCACCAACTCACTGCACTCCCAGAAAATATTTTCCCAATTACCTATTTCCCCCTCATCACACCTCCAACATTTGTTGTCTACCTGAGGAAAAATTCTTTGGAATCTACTGGGGTATAAAAATATATATGATAACATTTCCAAGCAAAAATCCTAAATCTTCTAGATTTTGTTGCTTTTGTTGCATATTTGGGAGGCATACATATATGTTATCATTGTTTCTTTATGAATTTATTATGCAATCCTTCTTCCTTATTCTTTCTAACCTCATGCAATATTTCATATGCTGTACTAATTTTTTCCTTTTTAATGGCAGCTTCTGTGCAAACTACATAGGAAAAATGGGAATTGTGGAACTATATATACAGGAGAGGAATGAGGTTTAAAAGAAGGCAGGACTTAAATGAGCTATGTAATGTTTCACTGAAAATGATTGGACAGATTATAAGTGATGTATAATGTCTGCAAATGGCAGTGTCAGTATGGTTTGTGATATAAAATGCTTGCAGCTAGGATAGTGTCGGTGTGGTTTGTTTTCATTTATACAGCTGTCTATGCCTATGGCATATGCTGCCTATGGCATAAGTGATGGCTTAATAAAGATTTTTCTTGTTTAAAAAAGGGCAGGAATTGAATATTTTATGTAATGTTGCTTAGGTTATATGACATATAGCAATATATGTGAAGCATAATGTTTGTAAACCTGAACTTGTTAACTTTGATTACTTTTATATAAATGTAAATTTGCCTATGTCACAAGTTCAATAAGGGTGTAAAACAATTGAAAAAAGTAGTAATAGTAGTAAATAGTGTTGAATTTATTAGTATGGCAAAACTTGTTTGCAGTAGTGAATTGCATACTATAAAGATGAAAACTTCTAGTATTACACATTCTTATAAATGTTGGCTTAAAGTCTTGCTTGAAAAATATTAATTATTGTTGATGTATAACTTTGATGCCTTGACCAGTTATGGCCCTATGTAAATAGATATTTGTTTGTTTTATAAAAGATTTATTTACTGTTTTGAAACCAAATTAAAAAAATTAAGAAAAAAAAAGATTTAGGTAGCATTCCCATTCCATGGTCTGCATGTGGAATTTGCTACCGTTACATACAACAAAGTGAATCCATGGCCAGTTTTAAAAGCTCTCTCAATTCATGGATCTGACAGTTAGTTTTTTCTTAACAAATGAGTCTGCATCTTAATTGAGCATTCATTCCAAACACATTCAGCCTAAAGTATGAAACTATGAAGATTTCTTTTTCAAAAATAACATTCCAACACCCTCCATTAACATGATGCAAAAATGATACAGTCACTAGTACACCGCAAACAAATCTGGACTGAGATTCATTGTTTTTGCCAGATAAACAGAGCTTGCTCAATATTAGTGATACTGACAGCACAACAATTCATTGTGTAGGATTTATGCTCCATAGCTCCAGTGTCTGAGTTGATTTCTGATCTCTGTTCATTATCTGAACAAAGTCTACATGCAGCTGGTATTTACCTCAAACTTGGTACTACAGCAGATACTAATATGTTATGGGATGGTGAACTGGAAAAAATAAGTACTTATCAGAAGTGAATATACCAAATAAAATAAAATTCTATTCTCATTCAGAGGAATTTATTCCTACTAATGGTATATGTATATCAGAACCGTGCATCAGAACTAATAGATTTGATGTTCCTATTTAATTGTGAAAGGCAATACTCTGCTAAACCTTATGCTAAAGATGTGTAATTCATTAGGATTGAATAAATTATCCAATAATATTAAAACTGAATATACAGTGCAAGTTATGGTAAAGTTGTGGTAAGAATACACTGATGTCTTCCCAAGGAAATAAAAACTCATGCTGTTGCAAATGTGACAGCAATACCTAATAAACTTGTAATGCTTGCCCACAATAAAATGTCATTAGCCTTTTTTATCACCTTTATTGAATTATCACTTGTGACATAAGCAAACCTACATTTACATAAAAGTAATTAAATGATATTAACAGGTTCATATTTATAAACATTATACATCATATACAATACAGTCAATCCAACATTACATAAATTGTTCAATTCCTCCTGCCTTCTCTTAAACCCCATTCTTACTACAAAACATTTTTCTTGCATGTATCATTCACACAATTTCCATTTTATTCTATGGAAATCCCATTAGATTTGAGAGAGAGAAACCAAAGGTAGGTCTCCACATATTTTAATTCTGGAATATTACTAAGAAAAAAGCAGAGCAAAAGGACTAGTTGAAATCTCTCTCTTGAAGGAGTTCAGAAAAATATGATTTGCTTAAGTAATGCACTGATTCCCAAAATGTTAAATACATAAATATATGAAAACTTTGAATTACGGAGCAAGTTCAAACAAAAAAATGAGCAACTGCAGAATACTAAACAGAAAATAAGGGATTACCTTGATAATATGCATGAGTTTAGAAAGACTGCTGTTAAGCAACTGTTTTTTGATAATAACTCTAGAGCACAAAACTTACAGCACAATGAGCCAGGCAACAAATGGTAGAAATGGCTGTCACCAAGCTTAGAGAGCTTATAATAAGGAAGATAACAAGAGATCCTGTAGAAGTATTAGAAATATTTAGGAAATTCTAAGAAAGTCTGTATAAAGCAGAGAAACATGGAAATCAACAAAAGGTACAAACGGAAATGTTTACAGAATAATAAAAAAAGCCAAGGTTAGAGACAGATGATGCTCAATTATTAGCAGTTAGGATAGGGGGAAATGAGATAAAGATGGTGATATATAAGCAATCTACAGAAAAGGCTCCAGGAATAGATGGTATTCCTGTAGAAGTTTGGAAGCTAGAAGGGAAAAAAATGGTAAAGATCTGGAAGGTTTTGTTTAACAGTATTTTAAGAGGAGGAGAAGTACCAACATCCAGGAAGAAAGCAGTGATAGCGACAGTACCTAAAGAGGGTAAAGATCCATCAAATCGAGCTTCATACAGGCCCATTTCAATACTATATTAGGATTATCAAGTGTTTGTCTATAATGGCTAAAAAAATGGCAAAGTAATGCCAAAATTGATAGATATGGATCAATGTGGTTTTGTGGAGAGGAGACAAACATATGACAACATTAACAGAACACTGATGATCCAGAAGGAAGCAGAATGTAAGAATTAGCCACTGTTGTTGGTAGGTCTTGATGCAGAGAAAGCATTTGACAGACTAAGTTGGGAATTTATGAGCAGAGCAATAGAAGCATTTGCATTCCCTGATAAAATGATATGGTTGATTAGGAGGATATATATGAGGGATTGGGATGAAAACTAAAGTGGGTGAGTTTCTTTCTGATAATCTCTGCTTGAGAAGAGGAACCAGGCAGGGCTGTTCTCTTTCCCTTGGTTATTTGCATTGTATTTAGAATCATTGATAAAAAATAAGGCACTTAGAAATTCAAGGATATAATTTGTATGGTAATAAAAAAGCTGGCTTTATTTGTGAATGATATTATTTCATACTTGATAAAACCAGACAAGGACATTACAGTGTTATGAAACATTTTGAGACAATTTCATATCTTTACAGGTTACAAAATTAATGAAGCTAAAACAAAGGCAATAGTGGTAAATTATGTATCCACACAAGAATTAGTTCACAAATATCCATATTTATGGGGACATGATACATTGAAATATTTAGGAGTATGGATTAAAAAGTATTCCAGTGTGGCAGCTAAGGATATATGGGAAGAGACCAAACAAAAGATAATAAAAAACTGAAAAACTGGAAGTTCTGTTATATAGATATGAATAGTAAGGCACAAACAGTTAAAATGTTTTTGTCACTTTAGTCTTATACACAGGTCAGTCATATTTTTATCAACCAGTAGAAAAGTTGTGCATAGCAATTAATAAAGAGTTGAAGGATTTCATCTGGGAGGGGATGATGGCAAGAGTCAAGTGGGATAAGCTGATTCTTCAAAAGGACAAAGCAGATTGGAATTACCTGATTTGAAGGGATATTTCAGAGCTGTACTATTAAGGCTTCTATACATAGCACATGCAGAAACTGAGACTGGGATTTTGGAAGCAGACCTTTAAGGAGAACAATAACCATACAGAACATTATATTCATAAAGTGGCAGAAAGTATTCTAAGAACTAAGCCAACACAGGAATGGAAAAAGGAGATTTTGACAATAGGAATGACTGCAAAATGGGATACAGACAATAGGCAAGAGGGGTCCAGAATGTATTGGAGAAAACTGGCAAAAAAACCAAGGTATTTGGAGAAAATAACTAGAGAGGGAAAGGTGATAGAATGGGAAGATGCCAATAATTTATTTAGACTGCAAGTTAGAGATTGCCTTCCCTATCAAGGATTGATATCAGAGTATAGGCAAAGGGAAAAAACTAGGGTGTTCCTAAACAAAAGACCAGCACTGGTAGAGTTTAAGTATAATCTAGAACAGAAGCTGCTGTTAAAAAAGGAATAATTACTACAACATATAAAATATTGCATAATAGCCATAAGAATCAATCAGAGGAAATTAGAAAGGATTGGGAAGAGAGACTGGCTAAGCAATTCATAGATCCATTTTCTGTCTGACCTGCTCCATTTTGTTTTCTGATTTAAGAAATTTTTGCCTGGTGGTTCTGCTTTGTGTGACTTAAACAGCACCTGCTGGAGAGACAAATACATCTCTCAGAGGTTGTCACTCCTCTGAAATAGGCTTCCAATCCATATCAAGCAGAGCACCTCTATGACCCTGTTTAAGTACAACCTGGATGACTGGATGGGAAACCATAAACTTCTGTCAGGGATTGCCCCGGTGTCTCTCCTGGCCTTGAGTAGTCCTTGCTAGAAAAACCTTGGACAAAGGCAATATTGCTAATCTAATATTGTATTGGGATTTAACGGCTAGGCTTGTAAAGACCCTCGGGTCAATAGCCTAGTAACATCCTATGAACCTATGAACCTATAAGAAACAATGGAGGCTATATGCTTATCTCCTAAATATGCAACAAAATCTAGAAGATTTAGGATTTTTGCTGGAAATGTTTACATTGATATTTTTACACCCCAAGTAGACTCCAGAAAAATATTCCTCAGGTAGATAGCAAATCTGGGCTCATATTAAAACAATGAAAATGCATTTTGTCGACACATGTAGGGCGAACAGGCAAAACAGCGAAGCGGCTGTTCAGCAAATTCTTTCCCTGGGAAAGAAGTCGCTTGACCGCTTCGTTGCTTTGCCTGTTCTGGAGTGTAGTGTGGTCCTTTGTCCGGTATAGCTCCCGAGCATGATTGTACAACAGTTACTGACCTTAGGGTTAGGGTGCAGGTTAAGTGCATATGTATGAAAGTATTTAATGTTTTTTTTTTTGTTTTGCATGAAATGTATGGTTGAGTTACATGTGTGTGTGTTTTTAGCTGTTTACTTTTGTTTTGGGGGGGTAGGATTATGGTTAAGGTAAGTGTGTTTGCATTTGGAACTGTTTATGTAAATGTGCAAGAGTTACTGACCTTAGGGTTAGGGTGTGGGTTAAGGTAAGTGCATATGTTTTAAAATGTTTACTGTTTTTTTTTTTTTGTTAGATGTATGGTTGGGTTACGTGCATATGTGTATTTAGTTGTTTACTGTTTTTGGGGGGTATAATTAGGGTTAGGGTATGTGTGTATGTGTTTGGAAGTGTTTAATGTTTTCTTTGGGGGGGGGGTTGGAACCGCAATTTCTTTCCATAGGAAAGAAATCGCTGTTCTGTGGTTTCGACATTTTTAGCATTCGCTGAATATGTGTCGAATTCCCATATAAATTTCAAAAAATTGGTATGTTTTTTAATTTGTTCAACAAAGGTAGTGGCAGAGGCAATATCTCCTCTCCACAAAATGAATATATCATCCAAGTAACGGGTGTACCATGTGGTCCTCTCCTGAAAGATGGTGTCAACGAACAAATAATGCTTTTCCCAAAAAGCCATAACAGCATTAGCAAAAGTTGCTCCACAGGGGGACCCCATGGCTACACCCGTTTTCTGGAGGTAAAATTGTTTGTTGAACAAAAAGTAATTATTATTAAGGACTAGTTCCAATAAGTATATGATTAAATCAATACTTTGTCCTTCTACCTGTTTTTCTAAAAGGAAGTCTGTCAACCATTCACATCCAAGTGGAATAGATGTATAAAGGTCGCACACATCAATTGTAAAATAATTAAGGGCCTCATCAAAAGAGAAGTTATTAATCATTTGCAAAAAATCCCATGAGTCTTTGCAAATCTGCACCTCATTTTTCAAGGCCACCTTAGGTTTACAATCAACAAATTTGGCACACCCATATGTGATAGATTGTCTCCCATCAATGATGGGATGAAAGGGTGGTTTTTGCAAATTTTTGTGTATATTCATTTTGTGGAGAGGAGATATCACCTCTGCCACTACCTTTGTTGAACAAATTACTAAACACACCAATTTTTTGAAATGTACATGGGAATTCCAAACAGAACGGATTTCATTCTTGGATGTAGAACTAACAAAGAATATTAAGAAAAATAGTTTTACTTCCAAGATTTTTAGGAAATCCACATATTCTAATGCATTTTTGCACTTCTCCAGTTGCCATCCTTACCACCAGAAAAGGGGTGTGGTGAAAGGACAACTCGCTAGGGCTGCCAGGATGGTGACTTTGGAGGATGACTTTTTTCAAGAATGTATGTTATTAAAAGATATGTTCATGAAATGTGGGTACCCACCTAGATTGGTGGGTGAACTTATTGAAGAGGTGAAGAATAATAGGGCAAGTGGTTTATTTAAACCAGTTTTACAGTTAAAAGAGAATGAAACAACTATTGAATCTAGAGGGGACTTGTCAGATGATTTGACCACCTCTTTTGATTGCCCACTTTTACATGACTTTAATAATGTAAAGAGCTTTGAGAAAGAGGGTTTATTTGCATCTAGTTTTATTACAATGTTTTCTTTGGATGCTCCATCCTTAAAAACTATTATTTTCAAAAATTGGTGTTATTTATCAGAAGATCAATCAATTAGTAAACACATTAATGAACATCCTCAAGTGGTTTTTCGTAAGGGATGTAATTTGAAAGCACTTTTGGAAAATAATAATTCCAATGTGCACCGCCCACATAAAGGGATGTTCAAATGTGAAAATTGTCATTGTTGCAAGTATATAATAGTGAGTAACTCATTTACAGTAAAAGGAAAAAAAGTTTTACATCAATGGGAAGTTTAACTGTAACACTAGGGGGGTGGTCTATCTTAGTTTGTGCTTTAAATGCCAGGCTTTTTATATAGGGAAAACTGATAAACCACTGAAAAACAGAATTTATGAACACTACTATGCAATTAACAAAGGGAACACTACCAATGCCCTAGCTAGGCACATTTTATCATTCCCTGAGCATGAATTTTTATTCATGGCTATTGAAAAAGTATCTGAGAATGAAAGGGGGGGGGGGCCGACTAGCCTAAAACTTGAAGAAAAAGAAGTTTTATGGCAGTTGAAATTAAATGCTTTGGTCCCACCAGGTTTAAATGATGTAATCTCTATCAGGAGCACTTTAAAACTTAAAGCTTTATTAAGATAAAAAACATACTGAATTTCACGAGAAAATAATTTAACATAGTATCTATGAATAGATTTATGTAGTTTACACTTTACATTTTATGTTCTTTTACTTTAAATTGAGGTAAGGTTGTTTCAGGAAATGATGTTTCAAGAAATAATGTTTCAGGAAATGATGTTTCAGGAAATTATGTCATTTTTTTAAAGTATTTAAGGGTTGATTTTTTGTTTGTGAATTGTCTGAAGAAGTTTACATATTTTTAGTAAACGAAAGTGCTAACATACAGTTTTTGTTTCCTAGCGTGGTGCTTTTTCCATGTTTTAACTAAGGAACTAATGCATATTGCATTAAGAAAAGAAAATCACCAAATGTCATGTTATTACTCCGTTCTTTTTAAATTGATTATACTGTATTATGCAGCATTATTCATGACTAATTTAACTTCTCTGGGACATTATAGTAACGGGTCAACTTATATTCTTACTTTTTATACCAGTTTACATCTTAAAACCAAAACTGCTAAAATAAATAGATGCAGTTTATTAAAACCAAAAGTTTAATACCATTTTCTATCCCATCTTGCCTGTTTATTGCATAAAGAAACCCCTGGCACACATTTTCACATATAGTAGCTCTGCTGGCACAGGGGATAAAATCCTGAAACCAGGTGACTCAAGTTTTATAGTGGTTCAGGAGCCTGCTGAATCTGATGAGAGGAGTGTAGCATGACAAGGCTGAGACTGCTTGTTTTTCCTAAGGGAAAGGTCACAAAATGGCATATATGATATATTTTATAGCCTCCTTTTAAAATTTAAAACATAGAGAGTACATTAAGTAGATGTATTCCACTTTGCACATTATACACTGGTAGGTAGTTTTTATTTTTACAACATTCTATCATTCTGAATTGTCAACATATCATGCAATAGCTACCATCAGCTTCTCCGCCTAGTCTGCCCATCAACATCCAACAGGTGAGGCAGGCTTGCCTGCTCAATATTGGAAAGATCATTGACATAAAGTATTAGTGATTTCTATGTCATCTTTCAGTTCTAGCTTGAATTTATAGCACTTAAGCACAGCTGGCTTCCAAAAATCATTACTACACATAATATTTATGTATAGATCTTCACTCAAGCAATTATCTCCTTGTTCCCAGCTTAAGGTCAGGAAATTATATAACTATATATATATATATGTATGTATATATATATATATATATATATATATATATATATAATACTGCATCTTGTTTAATTATTTTGAACCATATTTAGAAATGTTTCACTCATTAGCATTAAACCTGCTAATTTCAACTTTCCTTGTCCCCAGCTCAACAATATTTTTATCATAGAATGCATTTATTTCATCAAGATTACATCTCCCTCTATTAATTTCACTTCTGTTTCATTCAAATTATTATTATTTTTTTTTAAGATTTAAGAAAAAGTAAGCAATTGACCTTGAATCAAAACTGACTCAATGTGATTTTATGGGTAGACCCGATAGGGTTTTTGTGGCATGTTATGGAAGTAGATTCCAGGCCTTTCTTCCATACAGATACTTCTGCTGCCCATCTGTACCCCAGCCATGTTCTGGATGCAGGTCTACCAGCTAGTAATCCTAGGCCTTACCCTCTATACTATCAGCCCAATCCAGATTTAAGAATACTAAACTTCAAACACCCACTATTTATGCAACATACTGCTACATTTACATTGTAGGCTAATATTAAGTTCACATAGGATGCTGTCTCTAATAGTTATTAACAATATTGCAGGACAGTTTCATTCTTTTTCATGATGACCCTATTGTACTTACTATTATCATAGTTGCTGTCTCATTATTAAAACTCTCACTTGTTACACACATGTTAAATGTCACTGTATACAATCTTCATATGCTTGCTAAATGGCACAGGAAAGAGATGTCATGCAGTGTATATACAGAAAGATAGAAATCATTTCTAAAACTTATAACAATGCACTATCATTTAGCTGTAACAGTCATAACATAATTTTGACAACTGCTAACATGATACATAAAAACTCAATGCTCTAGTTCTGAATTAATATAAATGTATAGATCATATGTGAACACTGATTGGTTAAGATTATGTTCATCACTCATAAAATGCACTGTGTCTGGCACTATTTATTATTCATCAAAACAGCTCTGTCTGCCATTAGGGAAACTAACTAACTAGCTAACTAACCGACCAAATAAGTAACTAGCCAACTAAATAACTAAATAAATAATTGTAAACAAAACAGGATTTAGCATTCTGTATTACTAATCTTCATGGTTTCATTAATGGACCAAACTTAAAGTAATTTAGAAGTTATTTTTCTCAGCTCCTATGACTGCCCATCAATTAAAATGTTACTCTGAAAAATAAATAAAAATAGTAACCTTTAATATTAAGTAATTACTCTTCTCACATTTGTCCACCTAATGATTAACATGGGTCCTTCAGATAACTGTAGTCTTCAGTTCCAGTAATTCTACCCAACAGAATAAATTTACTAAAACTCTCCAGCAGCAGAGAAGTGCCACTTCTCTGCAATGCCCTATCTTAATGCTCCCATTTAAATAAACTTTTGTTCTTAAAAATACTAGTTAAATAAAATTTCTCATGCTTTCTCAGTCCAGACATGTTTTTCTCTTCTATTTAGCACTTGCTGCCACTCAAACTACTCATTTATCTCCACTGAGCTGGAAGAGGCAAACAGATGTATGACCGCCATATAATCAGTCTCCATTAGTTCTTTAGATAATTGTTGGGACAACTCCTTTAGCTTAGTCATTGTGACTTCATCACATGTAAACAGCAGAACACCTTCTGGCAAATAAACTTGCAACATGGCTGAAAAATCCATCTGTACTATAAATTATGTATCACAAATTCTTTAATAACATCCATAAACAGCACCCCCATTGGAAAGTTATTGTTGAATAATCCTGATCAACATACATGTTTCGAGCTGTGACCATAAGTCTTGATCTAGGTTGCTGCCACAGTACCTGCTCCTCGTTATTTGTAAGCACAGACTGCCCCAAAATCACCCTGGGTTTTCACAGTAACTCTTTGGTACAGATGGGTCTATATTATATAATCGAAATGTTAGTTCAGAGAATGGCACTTACATTGAAAATGGAGTTCAGTAAAATGTTCATAGTGAGATGCAGTACAGTGAAGATCGGAAAATTTGCCCTTTGCTCACTGTAGTGTGAACTCGGAGTTGGCTATGTCAAACCCAGAGCTGTTGGATATGCTACACCTAAGGAAATCCCAATCCCTCTGAGCTACATGCTCTAGGGACCTAAACTTTGTCACCACAATAAACAGGACATGCTGGTGGGATAGATTCCTGTCCCAGAGACTTCCCATTCTCTGGAACAAGCTATCCATCTATGTCAAGCAAAGTTCCTCATTAGCACTCTTCAAGAAAAATCTTGATGAGTGGATGGGAAATAGGAAATACACCCCAGGGATCACTTCTGTGGCTCTGCTCAACAGGGGCACAGGAAATTAACTTTCTTGGGTGGCGTTAACCAGGGAACCTTGTTGGCTAGGCTTACTTAGGCCCTTGGGCCGATACCCTAGTACCTACCTATGAACCTATGAACCTACAGGTTCATAGGTTCATAGGTCGGTACTAGGCTATCTGCCTGAAGGCATTTATAAGCCTAGCCAGAATGTGTTGGCTTTTGCCACCCCTTAGATTAGTTCCCTGTGCCTCTGTCCAGCAGAACCATTGAAGTGATCCCTGGGGTAAACTTTCTGTTTCCCATCCACTCATCAAGGTTTCTCTTGAAGAGGGTTAGTGAGGAGCTCTGCCTAATGTAGATTGGAATCTTGTTCCAGAGCATGGGAAGTCTCTGGGACAGGAATCTATCCCTCCTGCATGTCCTATTTATTGTTGTGGTGAGGTTTAGATCCCTGGAGCGTGTGGCTCGAGGGGATATGGTTTTCTTTAAGTGGAGCATGTCCATCAATTCTGGGTTGGACACGGCCTTGCATGTCAGGCAGAGATCACCTCTGAGTAGGCAGTATGCAACCAAGTACAGCTGGAGTTTCTTCAGTCGAGCTGCATAGGGCATCTGCTTGAGGCCAGTGATCCACTTGGTGAGGAACTTCTGTGGTCTTTCCAGTTGTTGCAGGTGTCTTGTAATGTACATCCCAAATGGGGTATTGTACTTTATGATGGGTCTGATGAGTGATGTGTAGAGGGGCCCAATGACCTCTTTCGATCTGGATGCAAACCCTTTTGTGATTAGGCAGGCCATATAGAAGGATTTTCTAACCACTTTGGCAATGTGATTATCAAAGGAGAGGTTACAATCTACTTGGGTCCCCAGATCCCTTATTACATCTTCCGTATTTAGGGGGCTACCACCTATGTGGCAGTTTGTGGGTACTTTGTTTTTTCCAAAGGAAATGACTATGCACTTTTTGGCATTTAGCTTGAGGCCATGGTTTTGACACCAGGTATCTGTCTCAGTGAGACCCTTTTGGAGGATGTCTGTGTCAGCCGGAGAGTCAATTATAGCCCCTAGTTTGCAGTCGTCTGCGAACTTGGTCAGCCATAGTCCTCCTGTGCTTGCTTGTACCTCTGAGAAGTATATGCTGAACAGGAGGGGTCCTAGGACTGAGCCCTGGGGAATGCCACTTGTAACCGGTTTAGAGTCAGACCTAGCTCCCACAACTCTTACCATGTGGGTTCTGTCTCTGAGTCAGTTGGCCACGCATCTCATGATGTAGGGGTTTATGTTCAGGCTGGTGAGCTTGTCTATAATACCTGAGTGGGGAATGGTGTCGAAGGCCTTTGCGAGGTCTAGGTAGGCTGTGTGGACGACCCTTCTTTCGTCTATAGCCTTGGTAACTGTATCAAAGAAGTCCACCAAGTTCAGGAGCATGATCTGCCCTTAACAAAGCTGAATTGGGTAGGGTCCAGTGTTTGGAGGTTTCCAATGTCTCTGTTAATGAGATCCATGATGATGCGCTCCATAGTTTTGCAGACCAAGCTAGTCAGGCTTATAGGGAGATAGTTCCCAGAGTCCATTGTGGCTCCACCTTTGTGGAGTGGAATAACCGTTGCTGTGCGCCACCCTGTGGGCACATAGCCTGTGGAGAGGCTGAGTTTAAACAGTATGTTTAGGTGAGGGGTTAGTTCATCTTTGAGCTCATGTAGGATGCAGCCTGGGACACCGTCCGGTCCCATTGATGCTGTGTTTTTGGCTTTGGAGAGGGCTGTTTTAACCTGAAGGTCTGTGATTTCAGGGGCACTACATTCTTCTGGTATAGTTATGGGCCCTTTTGGGGGTGAGAGGGGGGTGAAGTTTGCACTAAACCTGTCTGCCAGGATGTTGGCTATATCAGTTGGTTCAGTGTATTTTGTGCCATTCTGCACTAACTCCAAGCAGATCTGAGAATTGCCACTTAGATTCTTGACATTAAAGAATGCCTTGTGGTTATCTTTGGAGTCCATGGCAATTTTTCTTTCGAAGCTAGCCTTGGATGATTTTATGAGGGAACATAGTTTCTTGCTGATACTGATCAGGGATGTCATCCCTTCTTGGGATTTTACTCTTTTCTGTTCTAGTTTCCTCCTTCTATTGTATAGCTTGTTTATGGCAGGGGTCCACCAGACTGGTTTCCTTTTCTTGGAGGAGTGAGTCTTGGTTTTGTTTGGGATAGCACGATCCATGCATTCTTACAGGTGCCCGTAGAGTGCATTAGTAAAGGATTTTGCAGCTTGGACAGTGTTATCCTTTAGCATGGGGGCTTTGAAACTGCCCACCTCGGTCTTAAGTAACATGAAGTTTGCGTTTGAAAAGTTTTTCACGGTGGTTTCTTTAACCGGGGGTGATGGTGGAATGTGAATATCCAGAGTGATTAGTTTATGGTCAGATCTAACCAGCAAGGGGTTGTACTCCGGTGTGGAACACTGGTCGCCCATGTTGGTGATGACCAGGTCCAATATGTTGTCAACTCTGGTGGGGGTGTAGTCCAGTTGATCTAGGAGGGTGTTTGAGTTTATAAATTCTAGGAAGTGTTGGGCAAGGGAGTTCATACTTGAGTAGTTCTCCCATTTAATGTTTGGGTAATTGAAATCACCCAATATCAGGGTGTTTGGTAGGACCTTTATGTTTCCCAGTGTTTCCAGGAATGTGGAGTGGGGGTCCTGGGACATGGTAGGTGATCTGTAGCAAGCTATAATTTGAATAGCAGTTTTGCCCGTTGTTAGTTGCACGTGAATGATCTCTGAAGCATCGTGCTGTGCCGCTAACCTGGAGGTGTGGGTATCCTTGATGAATATGGATACTCCTCTGCCTTTTGTATTTCAGTCCGGATTTTGTAGCCGAAATGAATGGTATGAGTTGTAGCCTGGTAGTGCTGGGGTGCTCTCTGGAGCCTTAAACCAGGTTTCTGTTACTGCACGTATATCGATTTTCTCCATACTGAGGAGTGCCTCGAGTGCATGCATTTTGAGGTTTAGACTTCTGGCACCGAGCAGCATTACTCTCAGTTTTTTGTTACTTGTGCTATTTACGGCGGTGGGTTTGTCTTTTGAGTCTTGCCTAAAAAAGGCACTATGGGGATGGCAAGAGCCTTGGTCAGTATTTGAAAGCCTAAGGGTGACAGCTGCAAGCCGTCTCTAGCGAAGCACCGTGGCTTGTTGAGCATGTCATCCCAGGCTGACTGACACTGGATCCCCTTTGAATGACACCAGAAGCTTAGCCAATTGTTAAAATTGATCATTTTTTTTTCTATACCGTGGTATCATTCTTGGTGAGGGCAGGATGCTACTCGGGGTCAGGGTCATACCGGCCTGTGCTACATGATCAGAGAGCTCCTCCATGTCTCTTTTCATGTAGTTCAGGGAGGTATGGCTCAGGTCATTCACACCAACATGGACAATGACAGAGTCATATTTGTACTTGTTCTGGAGTGACCTGAGTGCTTGTGTTATGTGGCGGATCCTTGCATCCAACAGGCAACTAACAGTAACCTTCTCCTTGTTCAGCCTAGTGAGTGGGACATCAGTGTGCCTGACTATAGAGTCACCTATTACTAGTGTGTTGGGTATGTTATTTTGCCTTAAGGGCTGTAATTGTGTGGCACACTGGTTTTGTGAAGTATGTGTTTCATGGTTTGTGCTGGGGGGTGGAGGTTGCTTAGATGTCTGCTTTGGAGGTCTCTGTTGCTTTTGCAGATTTTTATTTAGAGCCTCCGAGTATGTTTTTGTGTATTTATGTGTGTTTTTTGCCAGTGCTGGTTTCATAGGTCTATGTGAGACTGGTGGTGTGATGCAAGTAATTCCCATCTCCTCTTGAGTGCCTGGTCCAGTCTTGGGTTGAGAGAGCTTAGCCTCCAGTTTGGCTGTATAATTGCATCTCTCGCATGTATTAGTGTTTGGTGGAAGGAGGAGTGGGTTGTTTGTGTACATGAGGCAATTGTAACATTGCCTCAAAATGACCAGATTCACCATTTGGAGTGGAGAGAACACCTGAAACTGCCCTTTGGACATGCCTGGATAGGCAAAGTGAACTGTTTTACTGATTGGCTTGTAGGGTCTAATAGAGAGCTTTGTCATTCTGTACAGTATAGGGGGTCTAGTGCTAAAGTTTATTAGTGCTTGCTATAAGTTTTGAGCAAGTGCCGGGATGAGAAGTAAATGATTTGAGTGCTTAAGTTGAAAGTTTGTCCAGTTCCAAGGGAAAAATTGAAGAGCAGACTTTGTGGAGCCGGGAATAGTTGTAGTCTAGCTAACTGGTGCTGCCCGGCATGCAAAACCTTGCAAATGCGGGTTTTATAGCAGGGGAAATGAAAGAGATAGAAATTAGCCCAAAATGGCCAATAAACAACTATTTTCTGGGCTGAAACCACTCCTCCAGGGACAAATAGGCTGCTCAAAGCTCCCTCTCTCACAGTGAACAGAGAAGCTTCCTTCTATCCAAATAAGGTATGGGCAAACACAGAAACTTGTAACACAGTCCTGAATTCAGCACCAACCTGAAAACTGGACTAAACTAGCTTAGAAAGGCAGGAAAACAAGTATTTTTTTTTTTTTTTTCAGAAAATAAAGCAGATACAATAAAAAAAAACTTTAGATGAACAGAAATGGCTATCACACTTGAGTGTATAGCCTACTACAGTTAAACAGGTAATTTAAGCACAAAAACAACTTTGTTAAAGTGCAGGCAGTAAAATAAGTACAATATGTAGCTAAAACAAGCTTTTTAAATCACAGAAATTCTAGAAAATTGGCGTTTTAGGCAGAATTAGCTAAAGGCAGCAAGAAAATGCAGAAAAATGATAATCACACCAAAGTCGCTCTTTTGTCTCTTTGCTTCTGTAGAACTCTGCAGGGCACCAGGCAGGAGCTTGCTGAGCTGTATACTAGCACAAAAATCTTGCAAATGTGGGTTTTATAGTAGGGAAATGAAAGAGAGAGAAAAATTAGCCCAAAATGGCCAATAAACTACTAATTTCTGGGCTGAAACCACTCCTCCAGGGACAGATAGGCTCTCAAAGCTCCCTCTCTCACAGTGAACAGAGAAACTTCCTTCTATCTGAATAAGGTATGGGCAAACACAGAAACTTGTAACACAGCCCTGAATTCAGCACCAACTTGGACTAAACTAGCTTAGAAAGGTTGGAAAACAAGTATTTTTTTTTTCAGAAAATAAAGCAGATACAATAAAAAAAACACTTTAAATGCACAGAAATGGCTATCACACTTGAGTGTGTAGCCTACTACAGTTAAACAGGTAATTTTAACACAAAAACGACTTTGTTAAAGTGCAGGCAGTAAAACAAGTACAATATGTAGCTGAAACAAGCTTTTTAAATCACAGAAACTCTAGAAAATTGGTGTTTTAGGCAGAATTAGCTAAAGGCAGCAAGAAAATGCAGACAAATTATACTTAATCACTCTAAAGTCTCTCTTTTGTCTCTCTGCTGCTGTAGAACTCTGCAGGGCACCAGGCAGGAGCTTGCTGAGCTGTATACTAGCACAAAAATCTTGCAAATGTGGGTTTTATAGCAGGGAAATGAAAGAGATAGAAATTATCCCAAAATGGCCAATAAACTACTAATTTCTGGGCTGAAACTACTCCTCCAGGGACAAATAGGCTGCTCAAAGCTCCCTCTCTCACAGTGAACAGAGAAACTTCCTTCTATCCAAGTAAGGTATGGGCAAACACAGAAACTTGTAACACAGCCCTGAATTCAGCACTAACCTGAAAACTGGACTAAACTAGCTTAGAAAGGCGGGAAAACAAGTATTTTTTTTTTTCAGAAAATAAAGCAGATACAATCAATAAAACACTTTATATGCAAATGGTATATATAATTAGCGGAGTCAAATTAGATGAATGGCATTTTCAATGTAAGTGCCATTCGCTGAACTGACTTTTCAGTTATATAATATATACCCAGTACAGATGATGGTAACTTAGACACCTTCACAGTCCTCATTGACAATGAAGTAAGACCTGCCCACTGTGCTATCTTAGTTTTAACAAAATCTATTAAATTCAGTCCCTCTTCTACTTCCAAGACTTCAGTCAATCTCAAATTCTTGCTTTAAACTTTGCCATCCATTGTGACCAACTTTTGCTGCACGTAGTTCATGTCCACCTTAATGTTCCGTCTTAGTTTACACTTCAACTTGTTGAATGAACATCCTGAATACCTGCCAGACAAGTACAAGCTGAATAGCATCCACTGAACAATTCCACTTTCTTTCTATGTTCATCCATCATTACAACTCTGTGCCATAACCCAAATCCGTATCTTTCAAGCACCTCTTTATCTCCATAATTTTCTTTCAAATCATTCTTTTATCATCATCTGACTGCTGATGTCAGCATTCATGTGAAGTTATCTCTATATATTTTTTTTCTCTTCAACCTCTGCTAATTCAAGTAACATTTCAAATTTTCCCTCTATTGTTATTATGCTATCACCATCACAAAACTAGCCACCATCACTTGTATCAATATTTCTTATTTAATTTTCAACTCTGTACATTTAAGTAGCCTTGTGACATGCAGCAAGCAAGGGAGGCATAAGACCATGTCAAGCACCACTAAACATGCTCCACCAGTGGCATTACTGGTCAGCAGGAAACTGAAGGCAGAATGTCAGATATACTCATCAGTGATCCAAAAGCAGACTGTTGGGCAAGGCATCTACAGAAAGGTTATTATGACAAAAAGGGTCAAAAAGCATGAAGAATTTGCAGTCTAATGACAGAGTGAGATTGCATAATGGCAAACAGTAGAGCACTGTGAGTACAATCCAACAAACTGCTGTACCAGTCTTACCAGCTGCAAGGATGTAAAGTGGCTATATTCAGAAGACATTATTTTTGTTGTTGTTAGTTCTTGAGAAAGAATGGCATAGGACAGCTTAATTTTCACTGAGTGACAGCAGCAGAGAATGTACAAATACAAGCCTTCTATCACTGAAGGGAGCTTCCCTAAAATGGCCTGAGAATCAAGAAATAAGCAACAAGGACATGTACCCTGACAAAGGACAACCAGCAGTAATCCAAATGCTTAAACTAGGGGACAGCCAGCAGTAACACTGATGCTTACACTAGGGTTCAGATTCCAAGTAAGGAATATGTGGAGCAGTGTAAATGGAAGTGTCATAACAAGGCATGACCTGCACAAGCTGATTTCAACACCTCATTGAATAGCATGGCATCGCAGTGGTTAAAGTCTTGTCTCACAAGTGCAGGGTTAAATCCTGTCCTCTGGTTAGAGCCCCTTTATTTTTACAAGCATCCTTTGCCTGCATATGTGTCTCAGTCTACTCCAGTTTCCTGTCCTTTCAAAAATATAATGCTGGTTAAAGTATCTACTATAAACTCTGTATGGTTTCTTTTCAATGCAATTACTCATCTGAGGTTGTATTAGCATGTTTTATTTTTTTCTCTTTACATATTGTGGGGATTTGTGAGTTTGAAATCCAGCTTTAGCTACAGTTTAAGACTGCAGAATCCTGGAGAAACAGCAATCACATTTTCTTAAAATGTTGTCTGAATGATCACTTAACTAATTCTCCAAGCTGATGAAACCTCTGCCTATCAGTATATATGCAAGGAGACTGCAGAAAGACCATGCCCATGTAAAGACACTTATAATTACATTAGCCATGTGTGTGTGTGTGTGTGTGTGTGTGTGTGTGTGTGTGTGTGTGTGTGTGTGTGCGCATGCGTGTGTGTGCGTGCGTCCGCAATCATCTTCAGTTAATCAAGGACTGGAGAACCATACCACTAGCAAGGAACTTAGCAACAAAGGACTAGGCATATATTTTTAAGAAAACAAAAGTCAGGCTGGAAAATAAAAAGATTAGGTGACCATCTAGAAACAGATCATTTCAACTAACCTCCTACTGTTTAAATGCTATCCAGCTGAAAATGAAAGGCTGAAAAGTGTTTTGGCAATTGTTTTTGTATATATTCCTTTATGAGTGAGGTTTCATGACCTTGCGAGTTAGAAATGAGAACTAAGAGACTACAAAGAGGACTGCCTCATACATTGTGGTGTAACAGGGATCTTTCTTCATAAAAATCCCAATAAGACTATTTGTAGGAACAGTTTGGTTATTCACTCACAGGTTAGACAAGCCATGCCAAAGCAAAAAGACTGTTTTTTGCAATATATGTCATTGTGGTAATCTTAGCTGACTGCTAACCAATTTCTTAGGGTGCTTATTAACAGAATACATAGAATATGCTACACTTCTCATGCTTCAAAACAAATGCAAGCAAAAAATGCTTCAACACAAATTTAAATGGGCTTGTAAGAACAGTGAAGGCATATAATACAAATAACTAGAGTGAACCAGCTTTGACAAATGGATCTAAGAGATGAGTTTTCTTTGATGGAAACCCTTTGAAGGACCACTTGTTAAAAAACAAGCCATCAAAACCACGTACACACACACACACACACACACACACACACACACACACACACACACACACACACACAGAAAATGAAGTTCAGTAACCAAAATAACAAATAGGAGATGTAAGCATAAAAAAGCCAGTTCCACACACAAAACATTGTTTAGAACAATCCCCATTTTTTCTCCTTGAGGCCTTAATGACCACTCCATATGGAAGATTGTATCTCACAACTCCTGTTAGTTTTATATATATCTATAATGAGATCACACAGCCAAGAAGAAAGGAAAGCTGTCAAAATCATAATAAGCTGTTTCTCCTCATTTGTAGCTTGCACAATCACAAAACAAAAAGGAAATGCAGTCTCCAAAGGGAACCAAACAGCCAGTCACTTTCAAAAATGAGGCATTTGATAAATGTGACTCATTAAGGAGGGTAATGTTGAATGATCCCAAGAAAACGTGTTCTGTAACACCTTCACCCTTACAACAAGCTAAGGGTAACCATATATCCTAGTCCTATATCATATCAGAAACATTACTGGAGCTAAGCCTAACAAACAGATAAAGTAAATAAATGCAGCTAAGAAAAAATCGTGCAGGTAACTGCTTAACTGAAAGCACAGAATACAGTGACAAGCAGCACTGATGAACGATTATTGTTTTTATTTTTTTTTCACCAGGTTCATCTGTTTTATTCATTTAACCAACATTTCACAAAATGTATTTCTCATGCATGGTTCAGCAATCCACTTACATGCTTCTTTCAACTTTATACAGTTGACTCCAGCCTAAGAATGGTATATACAATTATTTTATCTTCTCTTTTCCTTTGATCCTTACAAGTCGTTACCGTGTACCAAGATAGATGGAATTTTAAGTTTACCATATTTTATATAAAACTGTAAACCAAATACAACCTTAAGTTCAGTCATCACGTACTTGTTTGTTTGGTCACAGCTACACCCTCCTCTTAACCTCTCTTCCTCTAATGTTACTAATTATCTTCCTTACATTGCACCCTGGACTCCCATCTTGCTGCATTACTTTTTGTTAAGGAAAACTTCGGAAAGTTTTCTTCTCTAGTCTTTGTTTTCCAGTAGCTGCTTCTAGATGTAATAGTGTAGGTGATGTGTCTGCTATTATCCATGTTGATTCTAACATATCTTTATAACTAATTTCTGGATCCCTTTCTAGAATCACAACTTTCTTCCTTGCCTAATAGTCCTTGCTTTGTAATTGCTCATAATATAATATAATGAGATATTGGGAGCAGATAAACCTCTCAACTCTTTTGGTAATTAAGTTTTCTCTCAGGCCATTTAAGTTTGACCTCCAGCAAAAAAAAAAAATATGTCATTAATTTTACTAGCTTATTCCTAATTTCTTTTTGTACTGGGGACCAAAATGCTCAACCTGGGAATAGTATACATGGCAGTACATGCCAACATGCTAATTTAAGACCTGTAACTTTTGATCATAATCTAGGCTCATTGTTCTGTAGCTTTCCATAGTTTTCTTAATTTTAACACTTTCCCATGTGGTATTCTCCTGGCTTCTTCAAATGACCTTGCTGCCCAAATCTCCAGATAGCTTATTTCTTCACATTCCCATATCCCTGAATATGCTTCTTTTAAACCATTGATATCTCCTATATTTATGTGCATCACATGTATTTTGTGTTTATTTATCTTATGTCCTGATACTTAGCCAAATTCCCTTTATATTTCCCAAAGCCTTAGAAAATTTTCCTTAGGTTTACACAATGACAAAATGATATTGTCTACAAACAGCTATTTTAAGTTCCCCTTTTCTCCATGTGTATCCCTGTATTTCTGGCTTTTTCAACCTAATTTCAAGTGGCTCCAAATATATTCCAATTGAAGGAAAGAACATGGGGCATCCTTGGCATGTTCTCCTTGTAATCTTTATACTATCTGAAAGACATCCATTTATCTTTATCTGCTCAGAGGAGTCTACATAAATACCACTTAATAACATGATGAACTTCTCCAGAAAACATATTTCTCTTAGTGTCTCATACAAGAATTGCCACTAAACCCTGTTGAACATTTTTGCTGCATCTAGACATGCAAAATCAACCTGTGATTTTGTTATCTTAGCATCTTCTAATATCAATAGTGTATGAATTATATTATCTGCTACTCCCTAACCTTCCACAAATCCTGTCTGATCCTTTGGTATTATTTCAAGTAATACATTATTCACTCTTTATGCTATTATGCTCATAAATAGTTTGTAGTCAAGATGTAATACTGATACTGAGTGATATGGCTTTAGGTGTAAAGGGTCTTTAATTCCATTATGAACTGGGGAAATTATTTCTTTTTCCCATGGCTCCATGATTTGATGTTTGTAGTACTTTGTTAAATAGTATAGACCACATAAATATACCTTTCTGTTCTAGTAACTTCCAGGTCTCTATGCGGTTACCTTCTACCCTGGTTATTTCCCTAGGGTCAGTTTATAATTCCCATCCTGATTTCAGCTTCTGATATCTCTCTCATTAAAGTCTTCACTTCTTCAGATAGCAATTTCTTCAGCTCTAAACTTCTTAGATATTCAATTACTTCTACCCCCCAAAAAAGTTACTGCTGACCTACTCTGTAGTATACAGTTGTTCATAGTGCATTGCTAAAATTCTCTGAATATCCTTCCTGTGTACGCTTACTTCTTCCCTGCATGTGTAGTTCCATTATTTTTGTTGAAGTGTCAATCTTTTTTGTTTCTCTGCTTCTTAATCCCCTTTCATTTAGCATAATTTGTTCCCATATTTGGCCCTTTATGTCATCCCAGTCTTTAACATTTATTTCATTCTGTCTGCCTAGTTCCAAATTCAAGATGTTCTTTATTTTCTCAGTAAAGTCTTAATTGTTTAGCTTATAACTAAGAATTGTCAATGCCTTTTAATGATCTTGATGTAGGAGTTAGCTAACACTAACTTTAATGGTGCATGACCTGAAAACAAGATAGACACCACTTCCATCTGTTGAATCTGGTACATGCTCCTATGCTTCTTGAGTATGTATAGTCCCTTACTACTTGTTTGTTACTTATTTTTTATTCTCCAAATATCCATCTCCAGCTGTTTCAAAATTATGTAATTTTCTTTCATATAAAGGCTGTCCCTCCTCAACAGTTGACTGCATGATAGTGTCAGCAGAAACACCAGTTCACAAGGATACAAACTGAAGTTTAATTCCTCCAGCAAGTCAACACCAGAGTAAGGCAAGCAATAAAAACAATACAAATAGTTCTGATATTAAACCAACAGATTAAGCACTTTCATCTTCTTACAGTAGACCATCAGAATAAACAGAACCCTTCTCTACACCCATTTTTATAGTACATTACTCATCTTCCATTGGATAAAACATTAATTAAATAATTAATTAATTATGCAAATGGTGCCAGTGAATAGAATTAAAAAAAACAGTATTATTAGTAAAGTTATTTAAACAGTACTCGCTGTATGACAGTTTAAAAAAAAAAAACAGTTTCTGTACTTTTAGTACTTTTGTTTTCAGTGTATATCAAGATATAAATACATATGACAGATCTTGTTCAAACCCTAAAACTACTCATAAAGGTAAAACAAACAAAAAAAATTCATTACAATATATATGAAACAGCCATAAAATCTTAACATGGTTTTACAATAGGCATAGTAATGAATGCGTATACATAATTTAGTTTTTAGCCCTTCTAGGCTTAGACGCCTTCATTTTTAAGGCAAGAAGAAGTGAAATATGATCATTCATACCGGGTGGGGAACAGGCATCCAGTTTTAACTGCCATATCATTTCTCTATATTCTAACATATTCTCCCAATCCCCACCACTATCACTAGGAACCACCTTTTCCAGGACCCAAAACTTAAAATCTGCCTGTATGCACACCAGACTGTGCCTATACAGAGCATTGGTTTGTCTTTTTCTATTGATGTCATAATTATGTTCATATACACGTTGTCTGAGAATACATTCGGTTTTACCAACATAATATGCCCAGCAATATTTGCAGTAAGCGAGATAGACCACCCCTTTTGAATAACAGCTGTTGTACATCAAGGTCTTAAGGCTAGAAGGTATACTTGGTATTTCTAAACTCTTACAGTTAGCCATAAAAGTACATTGGGTACACTTTCCACACTTATGTCTCCCCATTTTAGCTATTGTCCCATTGATGGTGCTACTCGTCTTCTTTTCCAATATTTCCTTAAGACTATAATTTCTCTTATAACTGTACCTCAGTTGTCTTTTAAATATGTCTAACCTACTGGGCATTCTTTAAAACATACCCCATACTCTATTTATGGTTTTCTTTATCCACCATGTATCTTGGTCAAAAGTCATTACTAGATAGGGTGTAAAAGATGATGTCCCTGTAACCAAACCCTGTTCTTTTATTAAAGGTTCCCCATAGAGTAAGGGTATATACAAATTTCCCCATCCTTGTAGCTCCTGTTCTTTAACGGGTCTAATCAATTCATTTGGGTACCCTTTTTCTAAAAAAAAAAGAGAATGAACATAATCTAACTCCTGTATAAAATCATCCTTGTTGGATGTCATCCTTGCAACGCTTACCATCTGTCCCTTCACAATATTACATTTCTGAAAATATGAATGACTACTTTGGTAGTGTAGGTAAGAGTTGGTGAAACACCTTTTCCTATTAACCTTAGATGTAAATCTGTTGTTATCCAAGTCTTTTTCTTTGCAGATGTCCAAGTAATTAATTTTATTCAATCCTATTTCATGGGTAAAACTTAGAAATTCTGTGGTGGAATTCAAGAATTCAATACAATTGGGAATCATCTCAAGGGGTCCCTTCCACACAATAAAAATAGCATACAAAAAATTAAAGTACCTAGAAATATAATCGTTATACATGGAATCAAATGCATGATGGATTTCCCAATATAACATAACAATATTAGCAAATATGGGGGCACAGGATGAACCCATGGCAACCCCATCTAGTTAGTGGTACAGCTCCCCCTGAATAATCAACAAATTATTTTTGAGCACCAGCTCCATATTTTCAAGTACCAACCTAAAATCAACAGAAGATAGAAATCCAAACTCCATCAACATGTGCTCGAACCATTCTAGGCCTTTTTGGTGTGGAATAACAGAAAATAAATCCTTGGCATCCACTGTCACAAAAATATATTCAGATTTAAACTCTAAACATCCTATCTTATGTAAAAAATCCCACAAATCTATAAGAATATGTGGGTATTTGCATTGGTACTGTTTTAATTTTGTGTCCACAAATATTGCCAGGGGCTGTGTTTTTGAACCATCGAAGGTGACAATAAGTCTAAGAAGTGGGTTTCTGACATCCTTATGGACCTTGGGGATCCCAAATATACTGGGAATGAAGGGTTTTGTAACCTTCAAAAAATGGTGTAGTTGTTCATTAATAACACCTTGGCTTAAATTAGCATCCAAAATCCAATCAATCTTCTTATAAGCTTTATTCAACTAATTTCTAGACACCACAGCATACCTATTGTCTGCGTTTAGGATCTCTGCAATTTTGGTAGTGTAGTCCATATTATCCATCAACACCACACCACCCCACCCCCCTTGTCAGGTTTCATCACTCTCAAATTAACTGTTAGTCAGTTCTGCCAACACCCTTCTTTCTTCTCTGGTTAAGTTATTTCTAAACCATCTTTGTTTGTTGAACTCTTTTCTAAGTTCATAAATAACAAGTGTTTCAAAATTGAATAGTTCCTGGTTAAGGGGGGGATTAAAAGTACTCCTTCTAACCAGCATGTTGGTAAACTGGCATACTGGCTGGTTGTGGTACAGGTGTTCCAAATTTAATTTTCTCATGAATAATTTTATATCAAGAATGGTATTAGCTACTTGTCCACCTTTACTCGGTGCAAAAGTGAAACCTTTTTTAAAAAGAGAAAAGAAATTATCATCCACCCTCAAATCTGTCTATTTATAAATGTGAAAGTTATCCTTTGCAATCACAATATTACACCCAGAATCACTGTTAATAGAATTTTCACAAAACTCCTGTATTGTGTCCAATAGCCTCTCACCTGCATTTGAATATAACTCACTGGACAAAAAAGTTTGATTACTACTCACACTACCACACAATAACCCATGATTTATCTGTAGTACTGTCTCCCTTGATGTTGGTGATAATTCCTTGTAACCTCTGCATAAGATGGCTGGGGTGTCAAGTTCCAAATCCTTTCGGACCTCCTCAGACCATCCATCCCTAAAGGGACATTGTTAACATTAGCATTTTCATCATAATGGGTGTCATATCGAATACCCCCCCCCCATGGTTCACCCCATTATGAGAATTCACAAATTGTCTACCTTGGTTAAACCTACCAGGATTTTTTTCTTCTTCTCTAGCTCTTTTATAATTTCCCTCCATGGGGTAGGCCCACCCTTGGGAATACTCTCTATTGTCCCTTTCTAACTTAAATACTTTCCTTTTGTAGTTCTTGGAAATGATTTTATCAGTGTCTTGTAGTACAATCATGTAATCAAGTTAGTTTTTATCAACAGTAAAAAGTAAATCATCAGTAATTTCTTTGTACAGTCTATCAATGTCTGTTTTTAAACTAACAATGATACTGTTGTTATTATTTATAATAGCCTTCACAAAAGCTAACCCACAACCATTTAAAATCCCCACAATTTCTTTATAAAAGGCTGCAACAGGTTCTAACTTATTAGGAAACTTCAGAATACGTAAAGCTTTAGGCACCTGATTATTTTTAAGACACTCAATCAGGTACCAATTATCTAACATAAGGTTCCTGTACTTTGTAAGTTTAGATTTTAAGTTCTTACATTTTTCTGGGTATGTCGAATGATTCTCTTCCGGTTTGTTGGATACATGCTCTGGTAACACAAAACCCTTGTTGAGCCATAAGTTAAAGTCCAAATCTTGATAATGTTGTAAATTGCCCATGACAGGCCGGTCGACTCTAAAATTATGTCCAATTGATGGAACAAGTGCTACAAGGATGGGGAAATTTGTATATACCCTTACTCTATGGGGAACCTTTAATAAAATAACAGGGTTTGGTTACAGGGGCATCATCTTTTACACCCTATCTAGTAATGACCTTTGACTAAGATACATGGTGGATAAAGAAAACCATAAATAGAGTATGGGGTATGTTTTAAAGAATGCCCATTAGGTTAGACATATTTAACAGACAACTGAGGTACAGTTATAAGAGAAATTATAGTCTTAAGGAAATACTAGAAAAGAAGACGAGTAGCACCATCAATGGGACAATAGCTAAAAATGGGGACACATAAGTGTGGAAGGTGTTCCCAATGTACTTTTATGACTAACTGTAAAAGTTTAGAAACACAAAGTATACCCTCTAGCCTTAACACTTTGATGTACAACAGCTGTTATTCAAAAGGGGTGGTCTATCTCGCTTACTGCAAATATTGCTGGGCATATTACGTTGGTAAAACCAAATATTTTTTGAGACAACGTGTATACGAACATACTTATGACATCAATAGAAAAAGAGAAACCAATGCTCTGTATAAGCACAGTCTGGTGTGCACACAGGCAGATTTTAAGTTTTGGGTCCTGGAAAAGGTGGTTCCTAGTGATAGGGTTGGGGATTGGGAGAATATGCTAGAGTATAGAGAAATGATATGGCAGTTAAAACTGGATGCCTGTACCCCACCCGGTATGAATGATCATATTTCACTTCTTTCTGCCTTAAAAATTAAGGCTTCTAAGCATAGAAGGGCTAAAAACTAAATTATGTATACACATTCATTACTATGCCTATTGTAAAACCATGTTAACTTTTTATGGCTGTTTCCTATATGTTGTAATGAATTTTTTTTGTTTGTTTTACCTTTATGAGTAGTTTTAGGGTTTGAGCAAGATCTTTCATATGTATTTATATCCTGATATACACTGAAAACAAAAGTACTAAAAGTACAGAAACTGTTTTTTTTTTTTTAAGCTGTCATACGAGTACTGTTTAAATAACTTTACTAATAATACTGTTTTTTTTAATTCTATTCACTGGCACCATTTGCATAATTAATTAATTATTTAATTAATGTTTTATCCAATGGAAGATGAGTAATGTACTATAAAAATGGGTGTAGAGAAGGGTTCTGTTTATTCTGATGGTCTACTGTAAGAAGATGAAAGTTCTTAATCTGTTGGTTTAATATCAGAACTATTTGTATTGTTTTTATTGCTTGCCTTACTCTGGTATCTACTTGCTGGAGGAATTAAACTTCAGTTTGTATCCTTGTGAACTGGTGTTTCTGCTAACACTATCATGCAGTCAACTGCTGAGGAGGGACAACCTTTATAGGAGCTATGTGTGACTGGTTTGTGCTTTTGGTGTTTTGGAACCATTGTTTTCTTGGATTACTAATTTTTCTTTCATCCCTAGTTAACAGTCATTTTTTTTTTATTTTGCTGCGGGCATCCATGGAAATATGAATCAGGTTCAAATCCCCTACTACTAGCAAGACCCTTTTATAAAATTTTAAAATTTCCCCCAACATTCTCTGAATCCCTGAATATTTAGCTTGGACTGAAATGCAGACAGCTGCCACTGTTATTAAGTGGGTGTTGTACAGTAGCTTAATAATTTCATAACATCCCTTGTCATCTTCTTGTATATGTAAAACATCAAAAGAGAATGGCTGGTGTATTAGCATCACTGCTCCTCTCCTTCTCACCCCTCTGTATTCTGATCCAGCTAATACTTTAAGTCCTTGTCTGCCAAGCTTCTGGTGTTTATCACTTGCTGAATGACTTTATATTAAAATCACTATAGATTTTCTTTCCCTTTTTAACAAGGCTGGAAAGTCCATTGCCATTCCAACTAATTACTTGCCAACTTCTCATGTTTACTTTTTATAAATATGTGATAGATAGTTGTACTGCAACCCTTTTCTGTTCCTTTTTCCATGTTAGCCAATGGGTTTTCTGATAGCTGTTCCCTTTTTCTCAGAGCAGTTATACTTTTTTGTGTAGCACCCATGTGGCTGGACTGTTTGCTTATATACACAACATTCAATTAACTATAAACTAAAATAAAGTTCAAAATGTTTCATCAGAACTATTTACATTAATAAAATCAATGCTTCCAAGGTGTATTATTTCCCCATTTTAGGTTCCTAAGCATCATTTTAGCCCAGTGTTTTTATTGTAGAGCATCAATACCTACAGTTTAGTTTATCACAATAGTGGTAACTCTTCTCTTCCTTCCACTAAGGCCACAGAATTCATTTAACCATTATTCACTGTTCAGTCTGTCCAGTACTAACTACCTCCTTTTTGCCAGAGTCTATGACATAATAATCTCTTATCAATTTAGTGTGGCAGCAACTTCCCTTAAAATGTCAATTAGTTTCAGTCATCTTCTTCTCCTTTTGGCTTTTCCTGTTAGGGGTCACCACAGCGGAACAATGGTCCGCAGAACGATTGGCAGTGGAGTTTTATGGTGTCAAGTTGCCAGCCCAGCACACAACCTTCCACAGAAGGCACACACATGCACACACTCACACCTATGGCCAATTTAGCGTGTCCAATCCACTTGCAGCATGTCTTTGGGATATGGGAGGAAACTGGAGCACCCAAAGAAACCCCATGCGACCTCAGGGAGAACATGCAGATTCCACGCAGAAAGCACCCAGCCAAATATCAAAAGGGAGAATCTCTTGCTATGAGGTGGCAACACTAACCACTGCACCACCACGGCCACCCCAATTAGTTTCAGTCAACATTGCTACTGAAATAATGCAGTTCACTCATCTCAAATTATCTGTTTGGCCTTACATCATGATAACAGAGTAAATTACTGCTGTTTAAGGTTGTCTAATTCTATGAGTTGTGTCACTCATCTGTATGGAATTATTTTCCTTCCTCTTGCCTAAGTTGCTTTTTTGTTCCAACTGTTACAAAGTCTCTGCCCTCTCCTTTAAAACTTGAGCTTTATGAACATTGGAAAGAATCTATTTTGAGGCTTGTCTCTGGCATCTGGTTCCATCACACTAGAGGTGTCATCATTATTCAGTTCATAAACCTCTGTTTCTGTTGTGCATGTCATAGTTGTAGCTGAGTAATGAAGCTCCTTGTGATGATATGAGGTAGTGCCATCTGTGCCAGGAAGAGTAGGGCAGTGCATATGTAACATAACCAGCATAGCTAGTTGGAGTTTTGTAAACAATTTTATGTCATTTGACTGTCACACTGATTTGTACAGATGCTTGTGTTAAAATGTATTTGTAAAGTTGCTTGCGTTAAAAATCCATCAACAGTGGGTCCTGCTGGACAGAAAAGAGATATACATGTATGTCAGTATTATTATAACTGATTAAATGTGTATGTTTTAACAGAGAATTCTGGAAGGAAAGAGGTTAATCTCAATCCAGCTAATTTTGAAAAATAGATTGAAAATTAAGTGGGTTGGTTTAGGCCATAAAGATTTAATCTTCCAGGTCTGATTGCAGCCAGAAACAAAAAAGTCTGGGAAAACCAGGACTAGGAATCCTACTGTATTATCCTTAGGGGTGAACTAATTGCTACCCTGAAAGGGTGGAATATTTTGAAATTGTTTTATAGCTTTCCGATGCTGCAAAGCTCTTAGTGTGCATTGTACCAGAGTCAGGTGACCAGAGGTGATGTCATTATATAACCAGCACTGAAATGATTTTTTAAATATAAGTGAGAGATATTCCGGAACTCTCGCAGCAGCACTTTGCTTTTTGGAAACTGACAGGAAAGATCTCTCACAGATATCTCACACAACCTCACACCTAATCTTGCCTTGCTGTAATAAGCAACTCAGCACTCATCATCTTGCCTTGCTCTAGTAAGTAACTTAACTAGGGGACAGTAATTCTTTAGTAAGTCAGGAAATATAGTGAGATTAATTGAGTATTGTTTTTCTGCATCTGTGTGAATCTATCCAACTGTGCTCTTTTTATATCTCTTGTGATGGAAACTCTGTTGGTTTATTGTAACTAGATATTCAGTATTCTCATGCTTTCTATTTTATTATTGTCAAATATTTCTATACCTTTCATTGTGGCTGGTTATTTAGAGAATACATTTAACATCTTAAGAGTACATATGCTTATTTTAGTGATGCTGTGGTTGCTCCTGAAAACCATGCTGCATTGGTCAGACTCTACCATTTGTATTAGTATTAATTGTACTCAGTATAATTGGGTACCCTTATAAGAGCCTTGGAGTAGCTGACTGGTGACAGTGTAATTACCTTATATTCTGGGCAGAAGGGCCATAGCTGTTAAATCTGTGCCATCCTTTCCCATGTGTGTTTGTGTGTGTGTGTGTGTGTGTGTGTGGGTGTGTGTGTGAAAATCAGATGTCCAAGTGCATGTCAGCTACTTGGAACAGGGTCACAGTGCTCCAAAGTGGTCAGTGTGGAGTCTTGTTTGGGGCCTGAGGAGAGAAAGAGAGTCCAGCCCCAGGTCTGGAGTATGTTCCCTGTGTGCTCTTAAGTTAAATTGTGCTTGGTGCAGAAAGCTGCATCTGAAAATATGGTATGTATCCATTTTTGCTCCTAGTGTCTGTCTGTCACTGGTGACAGTGCTGAGGACTGAGGCGTCTTGATTACTGGACTGGAGTAGGGACCATCACATATTTGTGGCAGCTAGGTGGGATATTAATTGAACTTCAGTAGCCTGTGGGCAGTTGTCACTGAATGTATGTGTACTCTCAGCAGCCACAAGGTAAACATACAGAGTTCAATTTTCACAACAGTTGTATTTATTTTTGTTAGTTTAGTTTAGTCAGGGAAAGCAGGAAAACATGCCAGCAGAGGATTATGGCAAGCTGACAAAGAACCTGTTGGCCAAGGTGTGCAAATCCAAAGGACCGGTGCATGCCAACCTGACTAAAAAGGAAATTATTTCAGCCTTAATTGCACCTGCACCATGGACTGACAACCAGTCTGGTGATGGGGATGTGCAGACTTCAGAAACAGAAAAGTTCACCTTTTTCTCAGAGGACTTAAAAACTCATCTGGAGTTAAAAGGAATTGAACTGGAGGCCAAATGTTTGGAATTAAAATCGGTGGACAGACTGTAGTAGGCAAAAACAGATGGAACTGGAATCAGCAGAGAGACTGCAGCATTTGGAGGTTGAAGAAAATCAGAAGCAGCATCAACATGAGAGGGAGATGCTGACTATCCATCTGGGTCATGCAGGTAATGGGGAAAGGAATAATTGAACCCCAGAAGCAATAAAGGTCAGTAAATTTTTTCCACAGTTTACAGAGTGTGATAATTTTGATAGTTTTGTTCATATATTTGAAAGAATACGTAAACAGTATAATGTGACCAAGGGCTCTGCATATGGTTCCTGACCCCCTTACTCTATGGTAAAGTTGTAACTGCTGTTTCTAAAGTGTCTGATACTGATTGTTTAAACTATGATAAAATTAAACAATGTTTATTTGAATGTTTTAAGTTAACACCTGAAGCTTACAGAAAAAAAGTTTTGTGAGCATAGACGCAAGGCAGATGAAAGTGTATGTGATCATATTGCTGAGTTAAGCACTTATTTTCATAGGTGGATGAGTCAGTGAAAGGTCACTACTTTTGAAAGGCTGGCAGACCTGTTGGTGAGGGAGCAAGCCCTTAGCACTTTGCCTGAGGACATGAGAATCTGGTTGGCAGACCGGTAGTGTAACTCTGCAGATGAGCTGGGGAGAAATAGGGGGATCTCTACTTAACAAGCGGGGCACCACTGCACATGAAGGGGATACCCTGTGCTGCATATGGATATAAAACCCATGGTAGGCAGCCTAAACCACGCCAACAGAATCCACCAGTAACATGGGAAGCCACCACTTCAGGTGCTTGGCCAGGATCAAGGGCAAGATGTTTTAAATGTAACCAGAGGGGCCATGTAGCAGGCAAATGTCCACTAAAGCAAGGTGTGGAACAAAAGATGAGGGAGCCAGCAAGTGGAAATAGCAGCATGCCAGTGGTAAGTTGTCTGGAGACAACAGGGGTACCAAACTATCACAGGAGTTTGTATCCTATCTTTGCGGATGGAAAACAGGCCACTGCTAAGAGAAACACAGCCTCTGACATAACCATTATGAATTCTGCAGTGGCTAAAGAGGAGCATTACTTACTTAAGCAGTCCACTTCAGTCAGAGATTTGGCCAGGGTTTACCTTGACTGGGAGAGTGGAAAAGGAAGCAAACAGATAGGTGTGTTTGAGGATATCTGCAGTTGTCTTGATAGGGAATAATTTTGATAATGCAGTACCTTGTGTGCATGCTTACATGCAGTCAGACTTAGAGACAGGTTTGTGGGTCTAGCAGCCGGGGAGACCCAGATAGACCCCACACATGAAGCTGGGAATGATGATATGGCTATTTCAGGGAGGGAGCTACCCTGTAGCAGTGACCCTGAAAGTGAGCCACAACTGCTAGTAGGTACTGATGTTCCCATGGGCATGTGACTGCAAGGCAGAGGTGAGTGGTAGTACTCAGGCTGACACTGAGGCACTACTGTCAGAAGATACCACGCTTCCTGTAAGTAGGGAGCTGGGAAGGGTCACAAAGGTAGAGTTGAGACAGGCTCAGCTTTCAGACCCTACCTTCCAAGGCTTGAGGGAGGTAGCTAAAGAGGCATCTGATTCTCAAAGAAAAGGGAAGTCTGTATCCTGGAACAAAGGGTTACTGTATAGAGAGTGGACCCCTGAGGGAGGGCTAGAGGGTGAGGTAATACAGCAGCTGGTAGTCCCCAGACGCTACTGTCTGGCACTTCTAACCATAGCCCATGACATTCCTTTTGCAGGTCATATGGACATAAAGCATACCAAGAGACGTATTATACAGAACGTTTTTTTGCTGGAATTGCGAGTGATGTAACAGGGTACTGCAGGACCTGTGAGCAGTGCCAAAAGGAAAGCAAGGCAGCAGACAAGGTCAAAGCTCTGTTGATGCCTTTGCCTGTGATTGAAATGCCATTTCTGAGGGTAACTATAGATGTTGCAGGGCCTCTGAGTACCCCAAGTTCAACAATAAAGAAGTATATCCTGGTGGTAGTAGATTATGCTACTAGATACCCCGAGGCAGTGACTCTGTCCTCCATCAAGGCAGAGAAGGTGGCAAATACTTTGTTAGAGATTTACAGTAATATAGAATTCCTGAGGGAAATATTGACTGACAGAGGTGCCAATTTCAATTCAAACCTGCTGGCTTGTCTGTGGAAGCCCTGTGAGGTGAATCACCTAAAGACCACCCCTACCACCCCCAGACTAATGGTCTTGTAAAGAGTTAAAACTCTACACTAAATACCATGCTATGGGCACTTGCAGACCAGTTTAAGAGAGAGTGGGACAAATATTTGCCCCATCTGCTTTTTGCATACAGATAGCTATAATAGGAATCCACAGTTTTTTTCACCCTTTGAGTTGCTGTAGGGGCATAGGGTAAGGGGGCTTTTTGATTTGATTTGTGATGAGTGGGATGGTGAGTGTGAATCCCACAAGGAGTCTGTTGTAGCATATGTCCTAAATCTTAGGACAAGGGTTATGGAGCTCATGGGCTTGGCCCAGGAGAAGCTGGCAGGAGCCCAACAGAAGAAAAAGGTCTGGGATGACAAGAATGCTGCAGCCCAAGAGTATGCTGTGGGACAGCGGTTTATGGTGCTCTTTCCTGTCAGACACAATAAGCTGCAGGCAGCTTGGGAGTGACCCTTCTAAGTGGTAAGGAAGGTCAGTGATGTTAATTACATGGTAAATCTGCTAGGCAGGGGCAGGAATTGTACCATGTTAACATGATGAAGCCTTACCATGATAGGGAGGCCCTAGTGCTGAGTATTTGCAGTGGATGGCAGGAGGCATTTGATGGAGATCTGGTGACTGATATTCTCAGTGAGGCTTAGACTGACACCTTAGTGGAAGGGATAGCAAGGTCCCAACAGCTATCCCCTACACAGGTTCAAAAAATCTGAGCAGTGTTGCAGGAGATTGGGGGCATGTTCACTGGAAAGCCTGGGTGCAGCACCATGTGGATACAAGACCCCAAAGACCTATCAAGCAGTGTGTGTGTGTGTGTGTGTGTGTGTGTGTGTGTGTGTTTGTGTGTGTGCATGTGAGCTACTTGGAACAGGGACACAGTGCTCCCAGGTAGTCAGTGTGGAGTCTTGTTGGGGCCTGGAGAGAGAAAGAGTGTCCAAACTCAGGTCCAGAGTGTGTTGCCTGTGTGCTCTTAAGGGAAATTGTGCTTAGTGCAGAGAGCTACGTGCATCCATTTTTACTCCTAGTGGCCATTCCTCACTGGTGAGGATTGAGGTTCCTTGATTACTGGCCTGGAGTAGGGGCCGTTACATTCCTCTATCTATTTTTGCTCTTCCAAGGGGTTACCTGTTGCTCTGGGACCCAGAAGAAAAAAAAACTTATATAATGCTAAATATAAAATCTTAAGAGCAAGTTCTATATCCCTGTCCATCTACATAACTGTGTAAAAGGTGTCTCTACTCTTCCTAGTTGTAGTAGGGTATTCCTAATCAATACATATTCAGTTTGTTTGTTTCATATTACCATTTTGTCCCTAACTTCCATAATAAGGACAGGATATGCTTCTTTTGTTTATATGTCTCAAAACAAACAATTATTTGTCTGGACATCTTGTTATTCCCAGAGGTCCAAGGCATTCTATGTGCTATCTCAAAGTTAACTTCACTTTCTGATATCAAGGTCCATTTTCATAGCAGGTTTTTAATCCATTGTTCACAGTTTTGTCCTTCTACCCCTTCTGGCACCCCATTGGTGTTGATATTTTTCCTTCTTACCTATCTTGTTGACCTTTGAGCATCTGTTCAGTCAATTCTTGCAATGCCTCCAATGTTTCTGTACTCAGTCTTTGTTGCTCCATGTTTTGAGTGGTATTGAATTGATTGTGTTGGCATGATTACTCCAGACTGGCTGTATCTCTTGCTTAGTCTCTAATATAAATCTGGTAAGTAAACTGTTCATATTCTTGATTTCACTAAGCACTTCTTTCAGTGTGACTTTGCTTTTGCAATGATGATGGAGACCACCAGAATGAAATAATGTATCTGCGTGATGGTTGAAGTTTTACCACAGAAGCAGACTGGTACACATGTGCACTGCTGTCATAACATTTTAAAGTACAATCACAAAGACATTGTTTCAGTCAAGTGCTCTCCATTATTGCTGGGTTGACAGGTACTATACTGTGTAGATTTGCTAGCTATGCTTCAACTTAAGTTATTTGCATTGAACCTTTATTTTTGCAAATCTTGGCGACTTTCCTCCAGCATTTAGAAGTTACAGTTACAGAGCTTATCCACAGTTGAGGTTGCAGTCTTTTATTTTGGAGCACGTCACCAAGCATTCCTCACAACTGTTTTGGATTTGTCTCGAAATGTTGCTCTGTCTCTCCTAATTATCTATCTGGGAGAAAAGGTGACAGATTATACTTAGAAGATAAAACAACAATTAGTTATGGACTAATTAATAGTCTGTTACTTTGTCAACTTTTCAAAATAATAGTATTAATATTTTAAAAAGTGTCCTTGATTATTTCTGGAGGCAACAGGTTGAGTGCTAAGTGATCATGAAGAACACTGGACTGAATATAACTCGTGCTTGTATTCATAGATGTGAGTTATGCTCAGTCCAATGTTCTCTATTATCTTGGTTTTTGCTGAGTCCCTCCAACCCATTTCCTGGCTTCATCGCCATGCTTATTGTGTTATCACCCACACACTGCAACTGTTGAGGTGAATTTTTTCATTGCATTTCTTTTCTTTTAGCACCCATGCACCAGATTGACCAACTGGGATTTACTGTTTCATTGATACTTGTTCCAATGGTAGTTTGTTAGCTTATACTACTTAAATTTCTCTTTTAGAGTTCCGGA
The DNA here is from genome assembly GCF_019279795.1 of Protopterus annectens. Classification (NCBI taxonomy): domain Eukaryota; kingdom Metazoa; phylum Chordata; order Ceratodontiformes; family Protopteridae; genus Protopterus; species Protopterus annectens. The sequence continues at coordinate 1,127,113,462 of NC_056725.1, read as the reverse complement.
ACACACTACGTAGCCATTACCAGAAGTCCAGTGATGAATGATTTGATCCAGCAAGGGTACAAATGGAATTATAGAAATAACTGTCAACACAATGTTTGAATTACCGCAATCACTATTACTTCTTACTATGCTTTCAAGTTCAGTGAAAGCTTTATCTAAGTCCTTAATATGGGTTGTTAATGTCAGTAAATAGAAACCTAACAAAGTGACAGCTAATATCAAACACATAACAATAACCCACCACAAATATTCAGAACCATCCAAAATTGTAAAAAAGTGTTTTTGTGTTTTTGAAAATACAAGCCTACCCTCTACCTTCAAGCTAATAGCTTTGCCTTTGAAATTGCCTTACTTAAACTTATTAAATCCATGGTTGCATAACTGTGGAGTGACAACATTCACACACAGGCCACCTAGTATTATGTAAAATAAATTAAGCAAATTAAGCACATAAACTCCAAAAGCAAATGAAAAAAATAGTATTACCCACAAAGAAGAAAATTACAATACCCCACCAGAATAAAAACACATACTTTCAAAACTGTGTTCTCTGAAAATGTAAATTTAAATAAAAACAACATTCTAACTCTATAAAACTATATCTGATGATTACAGATCCAAACAAGCCATATCCCCATACATCTTATGTGTTGTGCCATGGACAATTTTATACCAGTGCTGATGGTATCTTATCCACAGCTTTTCCTTCAGAGTCATGAATCTGTTATGAAGTAACAATTCTGAATCAGAGTTCACTGGTTTGTGGGTGAATCCAAATACCCAGTGCGTGTGCCTTCAGGAAACAAAAAAGTTGGGAGTTTGAGCTTCTTTTCTCCTAGAAGTATGGCACAGCACTGCAGATTCAGACCTGACCTTATATTTAATGGAATAAACTTCATGAACTGGAAGAAAGCTTAGGATTAACTAATGCAGCACTCACAGTCTCCAGCTGTTAATGTTTGTGTTGCTGGATCTTCTAGATTAACCAACAGCTCAGGTCTAGTACCCGAATGTCTGGGAAGAAATCTATCCACCACATTAGAAGTTTCAAGGATTTATTTTAAGTCCTTGTTGTTGATGCACAGTTTAACAGAATATTCCGCTTGTTCTCCTGCATGGTTCCTTATCAAATTCCTTCTATCCGGAGTATAGCCAAGCTGAATAATTGGTTTATTTTAACCAAAGCACTTCCAATTTGAGATTCTAATTTACAACTAAAATTAACTAATTTGAAAGTAAAGTGGCATGGAAGGTTGGTGTAGGATTTCTCTGATCTTTCCCATCATTAAAGATAAGCAACCTAGCTACACAGTGGCATGGAAAGATTAGAGAGAGATCCTCTCTGTGGTCTTCTACAATGGCACTTATTAGACAAGTTATGCAGTTTATGAAACTTGTTTGGAGCCCTCCATCTACTCATGCAGACCTAAGGTTTGAATATGCTTTTGCCATGAGGATTTTTCAGTTTAAGCTATCTTGATTATCATGCATTATTGACTTCACGTTACATTACAATAATATCTGCTTACTGTTTACTTCCAGTTAATGGTCTTGCAACACATTTTCTCTCTGGTCTAAGGCAATCATTCTTTTAGAAACCATTAAAATGTTCCATCTGTGGCTTTGGCCGTTCAGGAATCCCAAAGGTGCCTTTTCTGATCTATGAGGGAAAGGCATGATGCCAGATAACTTGGTTCCAAGACTTACAATTACATAGCAGTGCACTGGGGGGGGGGCAATTAACACTGTTGCCTCTTGGTGCTAAACTCAGTTGTCTACATTGCTTACTGATGAGAAGCAGTGCTTCAAATCACTTAGAACTCCCACTGAGCTCACTGTTAACAATGCACCTTGTCTGTACTGTACTGGTAGAGCTTTTCTCACTTAAGTCCAAATCTTCATTTCCAGATGGCTTTCATCAGCTTCCTGCATTTTCATCTTTCTCCCAAAATACTGGCATTGTACCTACAGAACAAAGAAGATAAGTTAATTGGATGTGTAACCTAATCAATTTAAATCATACACTTCAGTTTTCATGTAAATGCACTGACTGTCCATTTTCAAACCTGTTTTTCACAGGTTCATAGGTAAGTACTAGGCCAGCTGCCCTTGTGGGTCATTTTCAGTCTAGCCAATTTGCCAGTTTCCATTTTTGTGCTTGAAATAACCTATGCCATTTGGTTATATATTGGTCTGTGGACACTGAGAACATCAGCACATGATCCCTTGCTGGTTCCAATACTCCCAGTGCCAAAATTGGGCCCAAGGTAAGAACAGCAGTGAAAGGAGCATGGATATCTTGTGCCACCCTAGACAGAACGAGCTGACAGAACACCAAAACTGAACCTTCACAAAAGTAAATATCTTGCCCACTCCAACTCCATGGGGCTTCAGATGGACTTAGATAAAGGGAGGAATTTATCAGAAGTGGGATGTGAAGAAATAAACCTTGAGACCTCCTGCTCTGATGATAAGCTTCCTGATCTTCTCTTCTCCGTGGAGCTGAGTCCATCATTCCTGAGGACTTGAGAGCCTTAATGGAGAAGATGGCCCCAGGCATGGCAAAAAAGAAACTTCTATCTTTTAAAGTGGTGTCCATTTCTTCCAATCTTATCTTCTCTTTTCTTTTTCTGGGTGGTCCCTTTTTTCTTTGTCACAGGTCTTTTCATTCTCTATTGACGAATCTCATTGCCTGTACCTTTCAAGACAAAGTTATTCCTCCTGTCAAGGAGAGGCCTAGAGCAAACGTTCTTACATATCTGATAATCTCAATCAAGCTGCACATCTCCAAGACACACAACACAAAGTTCATGTGGGTCATTGGATGACATATTGTGCCCACACTGCTTACATTTTTTGAATCCAGAGGCTTGTTGTCCTAATACATGTCAACAATAACTGCAATATTCACCGTCTTATCAAAGTAAAAACACAATTAAAACCCAATAATTAACAGGGGAAGGAGAAACGGGAGCAATTTAGAAAGAATCTTTTTTGTTTGTATTTTAAGACAAAGGACTGGGGAAGGTCATGAGGTAGAACAGTATGGGATAAAAGACTAAAGAGAAAGTTTGAAGAAAATTATTGAGAATTTTCAACAATTGTCTCCTGATTGTTATGTATAATCAGACAAGTAAATATGAATGAAAAAAGTACTTATCTGGCCCAAACACAAATAACATTTTCCCCTGAAATGCTTGAGCTAATCCTGAATGTTGTTGAAGATCATGGCATTATAAAACAAGGGAGGGTCTCAAGCTTCCCTGAGTTTTTACTTTGTTGTCATGGAGATGGTGCGCCTTCAGCAGCCAGTCCACCACTTCCATTGAAGAGACAGGACCAACTTAAATCATTCATCAATCATTACATAATGTTATAGGATGTACATTTTTGGGCAGAGGTTCTGCTGTTTTCCTGTATCTTCATATTACGTGCATTTTCACACAAGAATCTATGTGTGTGTGTGTGTGTGTGTGTGTGTGTGAGTGTTAAATTATAAAGCTTTGCTGTCTGTAAACTACTGGCTCAAACATCCATACATTTAGGTGCACACAGTGTCACTGTTTATGCACATGGTTTGCAGACTGATGTACTAATGAGCATGTAATGCACTTTGTACAACATAACTGGTAATACAAATGTGATGTGGAACACTGTTAACTGATAAGTCTACAGCCTTTACATCATCATCATCATCGCAATTCCTGCATGCTCAGTGATCTATCTGTGGATTTACTTTCTGTTATAGATCAATGCCTCATGGTACATGCAGAAGTTGATTAACCACTGCAGGGTAGTTGATTGATTGCTATGTAGCTTATACACCATGACTATATTACCCTGCTACATGTAGAGTATGAAACTCTTTATTATACATGGGCAGGCACTGTTTATACAGATGCATGTAGCTGTGTGTAGTCACATACATACTTAGAATACATTTACATTTGTAGAGAAGTTATTCATTTTAATGTTACAACTTAAAAAACTTATTTAGGACTAAGTGTGAATATTTACGCAGAAAAAGAAAACATTAAAAAATGAAAAGCATATGGGTAAGCAGAAGTATCACATGCTCATTAAATGCTCCCATGTACAAATTCTGCAACATCTGTTTTGTTTTCCTGCATGGCTGAAAACACAAACAAAGAAGCTACATATGCCATGGACACCAATATGGGGCAAGTAAAGATGCTGTCTGTTTGTGAAGAATGTTTTGCAGGAAGATGCTTGTCCTTTTTGGCAGTATTCCAGTGCAGTAGGAAAATTCTGGACAGATATATGGGCTGGGATAGGTCACTACCTCAATGCCAACACTTGCATACCTGAAATGGGGAGCATTCCCAGCATATATGGTCCAACCTGTCCCAGCACTATCCTTAGTGGCTAAAGTAATTGAAATATCTGCAGCATCAGTTTCCCTTAGCAGTAACTATTTTGGCTAGTAAACATCCACTCGCTTAGATATATATGCAGTAGAAACAGTGGTGTACTGAATACTTTGCATTATATTTTAGATCCTGAAAATAAAGGTAGTACAGAGAGCTCGAGTCAGATCTGGTATCTCACCTGTGACCCAGAGAGTGACAGGACTAACAAGAAACAAAGTACGAAGGATTAGTCCAGGTCACTGCAGCTAACAGATCTAGTAGACTATCTTTCTGATGCCCTCCCTGTGGGAGCAATAAAGATGCTTTGTTGAAGTTTCAACAAGAACCCTCATCCATCTATCAACTTAAATGATCCAAACAAGAACACTTGTTCATCTACCTATTTAACTCAATAAAGTGTTTGAAACTTCAATAAAACATCTTTATTTCTCCCACAGGGAGGGCATCAGAGACACAGACTCCTAGATCTGCTAGATAAAGTGATTTTATCTGGACTAATCCTTTGTACTCTGATATTTCAGATCCTGGGGATATTGCTCACTGCCCTCAACTAATGATATTTCTGGAATAGGCAACAGCATCTGGAAATAAAGTACAGTGAATAATGTGATGTGATACTTCTAGAAGTTCTATAATATGACTGAGTTTGTGTTAATGTTTTGTTAACATGCACAGCAGGGTCCCAAATGATCTCCTGTTACCACCTCAAATTGCAGTAAAATCAATTTGTAGGATGGCCAGAGTGCAGAGAATGTGCCCCAGAGTTTCACAGCATATCTGGTGTTACAGCAAGCTCACACATACCAATTTATGGCATATACAGCATTTGTGGCATTTATGGCATTCACAAGCAGGTAATGCATTACCTTCACCGGGAAAACCTTCTCACACCCACACAGCATGGTTTCCGTCCCAAGCATAGTACAACTACTGCACTCATATCATTCATCAACATAGTCTCCCTAGCTCGTGATAACAATAAACTTGTCTCATGCCTATCCCATGACCTTTCTAAAGCCTTTGACACTGTCTCTCACCCACTCCTTCTAGATAAACTCAGTAACTTACATTTCTTTCTCCTACTATCTCCTGGCTCTCCAGCTATCTCTCTACCCACCAGCGATCAGTTAAATGTCTCTGCGCTATCCTCCCCTCTCACTGTACAAATGGGAGTCCCCCAAGGGTCCATACTTGGACCACTACTCTAATATTTTCACCAACTTGCTCTACTCCTCTTGTCCCCAGTCATCTCTTGTGCAATATGCTGATGACTCAACTGTTATAACCATTGCTGATAACCTAACTGACCTCCACTCAACTACCCAGGCATCCTTCCACACCACTGAGACTTGGCTTAGTGATAAACTAATACTTAATCCAAAAAAAACTAAGCTCCTACTCTTCCTCCCCAAAAACATCACCACACACAAAAGTACATTTACCATCTTATCCTGCAACAACACTATCATCTCAGCTGAATCTAGTACGAAATTGCTAGGTGTTACAATAGATGATCAGCTTAAGTTTGATCTCCATATTACTAACTCAATAAAAAGAACTCATCAGGGAACTTCAACACCTTTTCTGTAGTAAGATATACTTAACTAACACTGCCCGAATAACTCTCTCCCAGGCTTTATTACTCCCAATACTCCTGTACAGCTGCCACATATTCACAAACCTAAATTCTACACTTATTTCCAAGCTTGAAACTACCTATAATAAGATCACCAGATTTGCAGCTAATCAAACCTACAAGTCACACCATTACTTAGCACTACAGCAACTAGACTGGCTAGAATTCCCTCAGTTGCTACAACTATACCAACTACAAATCATCCACTCTATCCTCTATCTACCCTCCTTCTGCCCCAGCCTCTCCACTATCATATCCAAATATTTCCCTGCTAGGACGCTACGCAGCTCAAATCAAGAATTATTAGACATCTACAAACCCAAAACCAAAATAGGCTGCCTTCTCTATAACTATAACCCAGCTACATCCTGGAACCAACTCCCCTTGGAAATAAAATCCCTTCAGCACAGCAAAAGTTTCAAATTAGCCACAAGGAAATACCTAAAAACAAAGTGGTCTTGCCACTGTAGCCAACCACCCTGAAACTACCATCCTTTCACCACCTCACCATTAATGTATCTCTAACACTATTCCCCCTGCCTCTTCTACCTCTTCCCTTCCTCTGTCTCCAACCACTCTTAATTCTTACAGTCTCAAAACAACCTACATGTCTAGTCTGTCTCCTATACTCTACCTCCCCTACATCTCCTACTAGCCATTCCTACTTTCCTTTCTTGTTTCCAAACTCCTATACAACTAGATCCTACCCACTTTAAATAAGCATCTGCCTAATTATTAACTCATTTTGCTCTAAGCAGCTTAAATAATATTGTAACTAGTCACATTTTCTTCTGCTAATTGTTTAAAACCTTGTTTGTAACAACTCACAGACTTGTCTGCCAATTGTTAATACTCTGTATAATGGAATTGCCTGAGGAGCTTTTTTTTCTCTCCAGGTCTCTGCTTGTAAAATCCTATAGCTGATTGTTACTACTATGTTACTAAATTTAATAAATTGTTTTCTAGTCCTGAGGAGCTTTTCTCCCCAGGTCTCTGCTGAAAATGAACCAAAAGCTCAGCCAGACTAACCCAGTTAACAAATGTAAAATAAATAAATAAAAATAAAATAAATATAAAAAGTAAGAAAAAAGTTCTAGGACATGAAGTGTGGAACACGTGGCAACATATCTTTCAACCTCTTAAAGAGAGAAATCTGGACAAAGCCATAAATAATGGATGTACAAAGGGCCAAACATAGGGACACTTTTTAAATATTGCTCCCACAAACTTTAAAAATGGATAGAATAACAGGTTTTGCATTAGCATGAATTTTCTGAAGGGTATAACATATGAAACTCAAATGTCTGTTATTATTTTCTGATTTCAATCCTCAATGATTTGCCAGTGATTTGCCAAAACACACTTTTGCGAGAAACAGTCAAAAAATATGAAGCAAAAATCTGGACATTTTGTGAAAATCTGTAAAATTGAGAGGTATCTATGGCACACAGTCCATTGTACTTCTGGTGCCCCTCTCTAAGTACAATCACATTAATATATGGGATGTTCAGAGTGCAGACTTGTACCCCATAATTCCACTGTGTTTCTGATACCCGCTACAAGGACTGACACATCAATGTCTGAGAAACTTGGAATGTAAAAACAACACCCATAGTTCTATTGTACCTTCAGTTCTTCTTCCAAGTACTGGCACATCAAAGAGATACTTGTAATGTGGCAAGATACCCCATATTTTCACTGTAACTCTATTGTTAACATCAAAGCAGTCATAGGACCGTCATGTGTATTAACGGTGAGATAATTGTACCCATAATCAGCTTACATATTTGCTCCTTCACTTCCTCTTGTTCACTCATATCTGTTATAAAGTGCACTGATAATGAACAGCCAGTATGGATGCTTACATGTCACATATGCTAATTGTTTGCAATGTATTAGTTATTTATTATTTATCTATTTATTGACCGGGGAAAGTCCACTGAGCCCAACAACCCATTTTCAGTGGGGGGCCAGGGAGAAAAGCTCCATACAATCACATACATTTTTAAATAACATCAGTTTAACTTTGAAAGTCAAGAAAGTTTTTACATAATACAAATTTTGAAGTAGATATACAAGACAAATACATATTATAGAGGTATGCAATACAAGAAAATAAACCCATTGCGTTAAATTTTTAGTAATTCTGTTTGTGTATTCTCATAAGTAAGAATATTGTTTAATCAATTCTGTTTATTCAGCCACAGAAATAAAGAAAGCAAGACAGACTGGATATGAAGACAGACAGTGTAAATTGCAACTATATTAAATTAGTAAAAGTATTTGTAGTGTATAGTGGCCAAAACATTTAAGGTGATTTAATCATATAACTACAACAACAGATAAGGTTATTGAGATAGTGTTCCTTTAGTGCAAATTTAGTGCAAATTTAAATGTTTTTAAAGTGTCTAGCTGAGTAATAGAGAGAGGGACCACATTCCAAAGTTTGGCAATGGCATAGGAATAGAGACATTGTCCGGCTCTTTTGTTGGGTTTAGTTATGGTTAAGAGTTGTTTGTTAGAGGACCTGAGATGCTGAGCAGGGATGTGTGTTTGTATTATAGTTTGAAGGGATGGGCAGAAGTTTGGATTATTTAGTAATTTGTGGTGAGAGTAAGTTGGGAGTAATGCAGGTAATGAGGGAACTCAAACCAGCTTATAGATTTAATGGCCAGGCAATGATGTGTGCGAGCTGGCATGTTGGAGACAAACGTAGCTATTTTATAGTAACATGACTGCAGTTTGTTCAGGAGAGATATGTGTGTAGGATAGTGAAAATGGGGCAACCATAGAGGAGGGAGGGTAGAAGTAGACTATTAGCTAGTTTCAACTTGGTAGAATTGTCCAAATAGAGTTTAAGCCTATAGAGTTTGCTTAAAATAGGTCTTTTTGATTTGGCTGAGTATATGATTCTCGAAAGATAGTTTGTCATCAGTTGTGATGCCAAGTAGTTTGTCTGTTTTTACAATTTCAATTTCTGTATTGTTTTGTGAGAATATTTTAAAGTCTAGAGTTAAAAGTTTGGTTGTGAGAAGTAAAAGTTTTGATTTTTTTGGGATTAAGTAGCAGTTGAGCTTCATTAAGCCAGAGTTTGATGGAAGTAAATGCATTTTGTGTTAACTTTAGGAGATCTGAGGTGTTGTTAGAGAATGTAATTATAGTTGAGTCATGCACATGCTCAATGAGTGTACTTTGCAGGGATGCTTTATGGAGATTATTAATAAATATGTTAAAAAGCAAGGGCCTAAGAATAGACCTTTGGGGAACACCTGTGTTGTTGAGTAGGTAATCGGATTGCTTACTTTGCCATCTAACAGATTGTTTTCTGTTGTGTAGATAATTATGGAACCAGGATAATGTGTGTGGGGAGCAGTTTATGGTCTCAAGTTGTAAAAGTAGTTTTGAGTGGGACACTGTATCAAAAGCTTTTGATAGGTCTGGTAGGATCACTGATGTTAGTAGGCCTGCATCAAGAGCTTTGTATACAGTGTTGGTAAATAACAGTAAGGCTGTTGTTGTGCTGTCTACTGGCCGAAAAAACAAGTTGGGTGAGTGTGAGTGGGTTACTGTCTGTGAGATGTTTTAGTAATTGAGAATGAATACACTTTTCTAGAATTTTAGATAGAGGTGAAAGCATGGAGATGGGCCGGTAGTTAGATAGATCACTGGTGTTGCCGCCTTTGTGAAGGGGACTAATAATTATTTCCATAGTTGTGGGACATATGATTCAGCGATTGATTGGTTAATGAGAATACTAAATGGAAGAGCTATAGAATCTGCTGCTAGTTTTAGTATTCAGCTAGGAGGTCATTGGAAGAGGGAGAGCATGGTTTTAGTTTTGGGAGCAGTTTACCAACTAGGGAGGTAGGTTCTGGTTGCAATGTAAATAGAGGAGTGGATGTTTTTTTGTTGGAATTGCAATTGATGTGGGGGGAGTGGTTAGAGAGCGTTTTGTCGTTTATGTTGCCAATTATAGTTTTGTTAGTTTGTAGAGAGAAATCATTAACAAGTTTTTGGATAATATCAATAAAATGAGAATTGAAGGCTTGGGCAATTTCATGAGGGTATTTGTCTGGAGTTGGGGAGGGGTTGCATTGAGTACCAGGATTTAGGAGAGAGGAAACAGAGTTCCAGAACAATTTGGGGTTATTTTGTTGGATAGTGAATTTAGTGGAGAAATATTTTTTTTATCATTGATGACTTGCTTTTTGGCATTGTTACGGAGTTGTTTATATCTGAGTTCAAGTTGTGGGGTTCTTCCTTCCAGGCTTTATCCATGGAGGTATGTGACTGTTCAGTTTGAACTATGAACATATATAATTCAATTTCACATTATTATCTCTAAATGGTTAGATGACAGGACTGAAAACTATTTGCCCCAGGGATGCAAGCCATGACAAAATGAGTAATGTACTGAATAACAAAAGCAATAGGAATATAATGCATGTGCTATTTGCTGTGAAATGCAGATGAGTCTGCATATTGATATTTTTAAAGAATGTTACCTTGTATACCAAGCACATGTGATATGTCTGTCAATCCTTGCTGAATACAATATTTTATTTCACATGCCCTCACAGATTAAATTGAGACTAGCTCTATCTCCTGTACTGTCCAGTCATATTCCTTCATCTGCATCACATGCACACTTCTGAGGGTTTCCTCTGGACTGCTGACAACATCCAGTTCTCTTGGTCCTGGTATGACATTCAGGAATGCATACCCTGGTTAGGATATGGCCCAATGAGAGTCTGTTATAGTAGGATTATTACCTCTTTGCTTCTACATTCTATCCCTCTAAGGATACATGCCAGTATTCTGTTTACTGCTGCCCCTGAAATTTCACTGTGATCTAGTGGCATAATCCAGGTGAGATGATCAAAAGACAGAAACTTACCTTACACTGTTGCCATCAGATCCACTTCACAACAGGACTACTTTGGCCAAATGCAGTATTCTGCATTTTGCCTGCATTAGGGCACTGTCTTCCAATCCAGACTCTGAAATGCAGCATTATCAAAGAGGTAGAATCTGTTACATAGGTGGCTGTGTGTGTGTGTGTGTGTGTGTGTGTGTGTGTGTGTGTGTGTGTGTGTACGCATGTGCGTGTGTGTGTGTGTGTGTGTCTGTGTGTATGTGCATGTGTGTGCATGTGTGCACATGTGTACATATATACATGCCTCTCAATTTCACCTCATTATGAGGAACATTCCTTATTTTGAGTCTTAAAAAGACCATGTTCCTTGCTGCTTCACATTGGAAGGGTCTGTCATACATTCATTGTAAGTATATATTTTTTTAACTACTATCCATGGTAAATAATACTTAATCATATTAATTCATCAAAACAATCTTATACACATATGTAACAACACATTTTAACCATGCTGTGAACTTCTTAAGTGAAGGTGTTATTAGGTTCTTTGTAAATGTTCCACATTTAGGACAGCTGTTCCACATTATGAAAAGTAGTGTTCCACATTTAGGTGATGGAATGTTGAGTATACATATTGAAGCAAGTCATGTCTACAACTAGTAAAAAGTCAAGGGTGTTCAGAATCTGTGTAGATTAAACAATGATATGACATTTAGGTATTATTTGCATATATCCTATAAGCCCCCCTTGCTTGGCTGGGTCATTCTTGTATTTTTACTACACATTTTTTTTATCCTTTGTTTTTTTCCATGCATATAAGAGTGTGTATTTATGTAGTGTGTGTGTGTGTGTGTGCATTTATATATATATATATATATATATATATATATATATATATATATATGTATATATATCCCTGACAGGTCACTGGTTTATTGATGCATCACAACATGCATTCACTCTTCCTATCAGTGACTGCCTGTGACACATCTTTCCATGTGTTAGTCTGAAGTCAAAGACAGTTTTACCACAACTTTATCTGTACTATTTCTCTTTACCACTACCCCCCTTCACTTGTTCAGGGACTTTCATACAAACCCTCTGTTCAGACAGCTTTATTAGCATAAAGAGAGAAGTCCTGGACCCCTGCCTATGACTAAAGTGACTAATGTTAAATTAGTAGCAGGGTATCTGCTGGAGCTGGTGTTGGAGGATGGACATGCCTATCTTCAGGATGTGAGAGGGTAGATTATGCCTGCCCTATTCAGTAGTCACTCACAGGATGAGTAGCAATGTTTAGTTCATTAAAGCCAAGTGATGGATCCAGGTGTTTCACTAGTTGGTATTTCAGAACCAACTAAGTTCTACATTAATGCTATCAGCATAACTTGTACAACATGTTGTTATGAAGAGACTCAAAGCTTTTGTTACGAGCCATGTATCAAACTTATTGCTTCAAAATGATCGAAACGTATAAATGTATTGATTGTGTACAGCTTATTTGGTTCTGATGAAGTCCTACTGATGTTTATGGACGAAAGTCCTTAACCACTTGATTTGGATTGTTTTTATTATGGATTTTTTATTCAGTAAAGGCATTTGTATGTTTATGTTGAAATATTTCTCTGGTTAGCTTACTCCTAATGTAATCCTTTGTTGCATGCAGTGGACATGGCTCCTTGTGTTGTGGCCTATGAGAGGCGGTTGCTGATACTAATGTGCACTAGCTCACATTTTATTGTCAATGATGGCACTATACATTATAATGAACCTCTTTTTAAATCATACAGTTAATACTGCAAAGGTCGTACTCATCCACGGTAGGATATGTCATTTGGGCATAATAAATAACCTGTGAAGGCAAGCCATTTGTTTCTCCAACACAGATGCAACTAGGTAATGGTCAATAGCAAAGAGACATACATTATCATTCATACAGCTTGTAGAATACATTATGATCTGCAGGCAGTTGATGCAGTTAGTGTTTGACATGATAGCTTGATAACTGCACAAATAAAAGGACAGGTGCATCTGATGCTGTTTTTTGTACATATCTTTAAAAATATTACAGGAATGCATATGTGATGGCAATCATAAGATAGCCAAAGTTAATGAATGTATGTGCAGGACAGTTTGGGGGTGCTCAGAAACCAATAGCATGACAAATATGCCAGCAATAAGTACAGATACATTTTTGGCATTCTACTTTTGCTTCTGACACAGAGGCATTGCAACATGTGTTCACATGTTTTCCATACGTAGACAAATATTTATTAGTCACGTAGTGTTGACAAACTAAGATGTTGTATATAGAAATTCTAGAAAATCATTAATTGACATGATTCTTTCCATGCCTTGTCATAATTGTTTAGAAGTTATGTTATCTTTTGCATATTATATCTTGTTATTATGATGCTATGATATAATATACTTTGCTTTTGCAGTTATGCCTTTTAATGATTATTAAAGATTAACTGTATTATCAGGACAGCAGAGAAAAAGACCTGTAAGGAGATCCTATCTGTAATACAGCAAGAGGTGGTAAAAGCTGTGGGTCAGGCCGTTAGACACCTCTGTAAGACATTTGGGCAAGTTCACCAGGGGGATCAGTGTCTTGAGGATCTAGATGGTGACTCAAAAAAAACTCCTTTGGGAGGCTAGGACAATTCTTAAGGGAATATTCAGGGATGTTCACATCCTGCCTGTTGTGTTAATTCCGTTGCAGTACCAATCTACAGGTGGTCTCTCCAATCTATGATCTGGTCACAATGTGCCGAGTAAAAGTATATTGGACCAGTAACAACATCAGTCAATATTCTTCTCTCTGTAGTTAAGAATGTGGGTATGAAGTAGGGTCCACACATCCCCATCTCCTTACCCATGCAACTAGCTGTGCCCTGTGGTAATGTGGGACGAAGGCTATCCTTGTACAATACTTGCCCTTATAGGCACATCCAGTTCCTGAGATAATGGATGATGGTGACAGTTGCCGTGGTAGGTGGGACTGACAGGCATCCTATGTTGCCACTACCAACAGAAGTGGCAGGTCCTCATTAAAGCCCTCAGATTAAAGTTCAAGGTTATTTTAGTGTCTGAGCTCATTAACCATTACTACTAAAAAGCACTGTTGTAGAGAGTTCAGTACTTTCCAGACATCAACAGCCTTTTAGAAGTAGAAAGATTTTAAAAATTGTGTATCTTATATTATTATAAATATATTTTGTAGCTCTATACATATATCTGTGTTGCTTCATAATTTTATTAAGATGTATTACTATGTAACATGTTATGACAATAATAGATGTCTGTAATGTACACACATTAAAATACTGTGCTGTAAAGGCATAAAATGTTGACAAAGTGTCACTGGGTCAAGTAATAGGCTCTTCAGATATTATAGTGCAACACATTGTAGTGATATGGTTCAACTGGGTGAGGGAATAAGAATGTGAAATGTTATGAGTGGTGCGGTACTGTGTGTGTTGTAGTGTTACATAAATATGTTAGGTGATGTTACAAGTGCATACAGACAGCCTGTAGGTATGTGATACATCCTTATGGTGTGGGTAATCCTTTTGATAACTCTCCTGTTGTTGGTACACATGATGCTGAAGACTCAACATATATGGTTCAATGCAGCCATCAATTAACTGAGTTTTGGTAACATATTTTCCACTTGAACTACTTCATTCTACCGAATAATCCTCTGCCACTATCTCTGCTTCAATAAAGCTTCAATACAGCCTCTACACTGTATCTATTTCCACCCTAACTCAGCCCCTTCCTACTGCCAATAACCATAATTTCTCAGTCACATCTACTAATACCAAATTGCCATAGTTTCAATCCTTCTACTAATGTCTCCTTCAAGACACTGCCTCCATATCCTCCAATAACTAATATCATGCATTTCCTTAACCTTCTTCAAAACAGTTTGCCCTAATTCAATGGTTGTGCTATATAAAGGCCATCACTTTTTAACTAATGTATATATTACACTATCTCTGTAACATTCTTCAACCAAATGACTGCATTTACTAATATTTACAATTGCATCTCAAAATCTTTATTAAATACGTTGTAAGTTCTAACTACTCACATCTGTTTGAATATAATGTGGAGCTTTTCTCCTTGGGACCCTCCATGAAAAGGGGCTTTTAGCCTGTTTGGGAAACTCAATCAGGCAATCAATCAGTCTGGGAGTTCTTGGAATGCTGCTTGTTGAGTGTAATGTGTCGTTGTTTGAAGGATTGAGATGTTGCTCTGGCTTTCATATACAGTATGCATGAGTGTAAAGTACAGTTGTGTAAGTAAACTCACTGTAACAGTAGATGTTCGAATGATCACTGCTGCAGTAGCCTTAGTTATACAGGTTATATCCTGCATAGAATATAACAGCCAGCCAGCTTCCAAAGTTTTAGGTCAACTTCCACATGCCCAAACCATCAGTTGGCTTGATCTGAGCTGACTAAAAGTCAAGTTTGAGCTCCAAGCCCTTTAGGACTTTCATGCAGAGAGAGTGAGGGAGGCTTCAGCCCTGAAAGAACCGTGCAAAAAATAAATAAATAAATGAAAGAAAAAAATGCATGTCTACACCCTGGCAAATAATTATACCAAAAATAAGGGGGGGTAGAGGTAGGGAGCAGCTTACTGCAGCAGTGATCACTTGCACATCTACTGTTGTGGTAGGTTTTACACAAGTGAACTATGTTCATCATCAGTAGCCTAAGCTATATGGATAGATTTTCATAGCATAGAGGAACTAGGAAGAAGAAGGAGAAAGATATATAGACTTGGAAAAGGAACCTAGTTTATTCTGTTTTCTACAAGTGTGCACAGAGGACCAGGTATTTTTAGAATCTATCCCTTTCCAAAAAGCCATATATGAAGCAAAAGCCCTGGTAGAGTGAGCCTTCACTCTTTCTGGAATAGATTTGTTGTGGTGGGAATAACAAAAAGGTAATAATCAGAGGCAACAATTTTGAAACAGTCTGTTTTGACAAGGTTTTCCTTTCTACTTACCTTCACAAGAAATGAACAACTGATTAGAAACTCTGAAAGATTTTGTGCTGTCAGTATAGCACCTGAACTGTCTATGGACATCCAAGGTATAAAGTATCCTTTCTCTCTCATTTTTAGGTTCTGGGAAGAAGACAAGGAAATGGATAGATTGGGTTAAGGTAAACTTGGATATCACTTTACACATAAAAGAAGGATTAGTTGTCAGCAAAACCCTATTTTCGTGGAAAATGAGATTAGGTTGACCCCCATAAGAGCTAGCAATTCAGGTACTCTTCTTGCAGAGGTCAAAACTATGAGTAATATTGCTTTCTATATCAAGAACCCTTAAGTCAACCCGATGAGCTGGTTCAAATGGAGCAAGTCTTAGCTTTTCTAACACAAAATGAATATCCCAAAATGGAGCCACTGGTTTTCTGGAAGGCTTCTAATGCAGAACCCTTTCAAAAACAATTTGACATGACACTGCTTTGAGAGAGAGGGATCCATGGGTAAACACACTAAAACAGGCAGCAGATGAATCTTGACTGAGGAGTAAGACTGGCCATAGGACAGTAACTCAAGGAAATAGTGTAAAACGAGAAATACTAGCCTTGATTGGAAGATGGTTCTTTTGCTGGTACCAACTAGAAAACCTTTGCCTTTTGCTAATATGTGATTTTCTTTACCTCCATTAGTACCTACTGTACATTCTCAGAAAAATGGGGCCTAAAATGTATCATCCAGGCAGTCAGTTGTAGTTGTATGGGGTCAGGATGTATCAAACACCCTTGACCATGTGTGAGTAAATCCAGACTGTGAAGGAGCTTGTGGTTATTGCCCCTGACAATTTTCAAAAGAATAGAGAGCCACTGTTGTCTGGGCCAAGAGGGAGTCACCACAGTGATCTTTGGTGAGTCCTTTTGAATCTTCAACAGTACCCTGGAAATCAGTAGAAAGGGTGTAAAAACATAAAGGAACATTCCTGTCCAAGGAAAAGAAAAGAAAAGGCATCTGTCTTCCATGTCTTCTTCACCCGAGTCCTACAAAAGAATGCTGCCAGCTGATAGTTTCGAGAGGAAACAAAAGATTTGCTTGAGATATTACCCACAAATGGAACAAGTCTTGGAAGACCACCTGATACAGTTTCCATTTGCAAATGTCTGTCCTGATCCTACTCAGCTTGTCTGCCACATAATTTTGCTCTGATGGGATCTGACATGCCTATAAGGTGAGACTGTGCTGTAAAACTATATTCCATGCTGACATGGTTAGTCTGCAAAGAGGGTAAGATCTGGTTCCTCCTTGCTTGTTTATGTTTTTGGTTTTGGTTTATGGTTTTGTCTATAAACACTTGAAGAGGTCCCAGGGACATAGGTGATTCAGAGAGTTGAGAGCATTTATAAGAGCTAACATCTCTTTTATCTTGATGTGCTTTGGACTATCTATTCTGTGAGTGATTTTGAGAAACTTTGTGTCTCCACCACATAATCTCCCTTTTTACAGATCCTAAAACTGGAATCTGAAAATTCATTGTGAGTTGATTCTGGGATGATAAAGAGTTCAGATACCATTGTATCTTTCTCCTGTAGAGCCTTGTAAGAGGTAGCATGAGAATCATAGATGCCACAAGGACCATAATCCTGAGGAATTCCCATGCTGAGAATGAAGTCTGAATGGAACCTCATACATGGATCTAAAAAATATATCTATTTTTGTCCTATGGAGGAAAAGCTCTTTGTACTGAGGTGTCCAGCAGGCACCCCAGAAAAACAATCATATGAGATGGAGTTAGAAAAGACTTCTGAGTGTTGTCTTTGACTGCCTCTGTAGGAGATCCCTTACCCAATAGAAAGATTCCTAACACTGGAAAAAGCTTTGGAAGGATAAGCAAGATGTTTAAATAAGGAAAAATGTGGATCTGCAATGGCTATCACAGAAGCTAGACACTCTATGAACACAAACATATAAAACCTCAAGAAACACCTGAAATATGTATGAATAGGAATGTGATGACATGTCTAAAGTCACTAGCTAACACAAATAAGGGAGAAGGGGAAGGAAGTTGTGAAGTGACAGTATTTTAAAGATTGATACTATTACAAAGGGGTTCAAAATGGAAAGGTCCCGAATTCGTCTTTCAGAATAGTCTTTCTTTTGGCATTCAGAAACATTTTTGAATAAAATCCTTCTCCTAAACAAAGAGAAAGAACATCTTATATTACCCCTTGAGAAGGCATATTCTGTAAGACAGAAAGAAAGAGAAGAGTTTGGTCTGGTGGATGAGTATGAATCCCCAGAAAAGAAGGGAGGGCCTCCCAATGCCATCTATACCCTTGATGGGGTCACATTCAGAACCCATCTATCTGAAGCAATCTGTTGCTAAAGAGAGAAATGGTGGTTCAGACTTTTTAGGAAGTTTAAGCGATTTCCAGGGTGGAAGGGGTGACAAGGCCCCATCATATAGTCATGACTTATAGGAATGTCCTTTGTTCTGAGGGGGGCTTCCTGTTTTCTCTTTGGACCCACCCCCACCACTGCTTTTTAAAGATTTGCTTACCAGCATTTTGCTGGGATTGTTTATTTTGCATTTTGCTAAAGTTAAACGAGTGAGCAAAAAATAATTGGAAAACTTAAAGAAGGAGAGCTAAAAAACTGTGAGATTCCTTCAATCAACTTTCCTCAGTTTCCACAGTTTCTGATTACTTCTACAGCAGAAGTTCCAAAATGTATAGCTCTGTCCAAGGGATAATTTGAAGTGTTATTCTTGACATGATCTGTTAGGTCCTGGGAACACAGATATTGCTTTAGTGAATCCATCTGTTGATAAACATTTTAATACTAATCCCTCTCATTCTGCAAACCTTCTCAATACAGTTCCAGTGGCAACATCCCTGGAAGTGTCTTCAACAGTGTTACAGGTACATTTCAAACAATTAGTAGTGGCTTAAGACATGGAAGTAACCAAATTACACAAAGCAGATTTCTCCTCACAGGATGAAACTGATGCCAAAACATTCATCATACTTTCACAATTAATCAGGATAAACTTTATTATATGAACCTGACAATTGATAATTCTAAATCTACGTTTGCAGACACATACACTTTTTCCCAATCTTTTCAAAAGACTTCCCATCCTTCCAGAATGAGAGGGATTAGTATTAAAATGTTTATCAACAGATGGATTCACTAAAGCAATATCTGCTGGGCCAAGTCTGGGATTAGTGTATATGAATGTAAACGACTAAGAGACTTTATACAATCTACTTGTTTTTTTAAGGGCAGCAGGATGGCTATCATGGAAATGGGTCTATATCAATTCATCGAAACATCTGAAGTTCGAACACCATATGTTCGAACTTCAAACCACGAACTGCAAAAACATTGAAGTCTTAAAACAGCGATTTTGTTCCTAGGGAAAAAAATCGCTGTTCCAAGAAACACACACGCAACACAAACACACCAAAGCAACATCAATCCACACACATACACTCAAAATCCTACATCTAACCCTACACTAAACTGTACATACACTACTACCTATCCACTTACCTTAATCCAAACCCTAACCCTAAGGTCCGTCACTATCGCACACTCACCTGACCCACGCCCTAACCCTAAAGTCTTTCACTATCGCACACCCACCTCACCCATGCCCTAACCCTAACATCCACACAATCACACACTTACCTGAACCCAACCCGTAACTTCCCACAACAGTCCTGATACTCGCAAAGCCACGGAAACGGCCTACTGAATTCTTTCCCTGGGAAAGAATTCGGTGGGCTGTGGCTTCGCGATTAACAATGTTTGAACTTTACAGTACAAATATTTGGTATTCGATATTCAGCCATTTTGACGGACTGATATAAACCCCATGGAAATTATAGGCTGTAACAAAACCATCCTCCAAGAGAAAGACTGAAATGCCACAAAACAAACCAAACTTGAAAAAGGAAGCCTGCAGGACGATAAACCTCAGCAGATGCACCAATTCCAGGCACAGTGATGCTGATAAACTGCAAGTTAAAATTTTATTTTAAGCTCAACAAAAATAGGCTTTTCGTCAGTGTCCCAAATCAACTTCATCAGAAAAACAAACAACACATTCAGCTTACACCTCCAAGAGAGACAGAACTGGAGGAATAGCTAAAGGTTCCATTTGTAACAAATCATAATAATTTCTGAGGGATTGAGAAACCTCACTGTTTTCCCACTGAAAAAACTGAGTCATCCTGGAAGTAGTCTCAGAGAACAAGAATCCTTTGCGGGGATATAACCAGGCTATCCTCGAAATCTAAATCAGAAATATGTGGAGAAAAACTGCATCTGTCCCTTCACATTTTCCCACAAATTCACATTTGTGAATATCTTCAAGGAAAGAGGAAGCCCCTTTTCTCTTATCAGAAACAGATTTAAAAGAAGGGTCAAGAGCCTGGCTATACTCTGAGCTAAGTCTAATAAATTATACCTGTCCAGAGTAACTGAAACAAGAGAAGACATATGGATAGTTTTCTGCTTCTTTTTGACAATAAATTCTGAAGAAACAGACCCAGAATTGCCAGTAACAGCCTTCCTAGGGATGGGCACAGCATTCTGGCTAAGTATAGGGTTTTCTACTGCTCTTTCTCTCAAGATTGAGAAGAGTAGCTCTCCCTTGCCATTAAGGGCACTCCAACAGCCATACAGAATGTGCCAGACCCCCGTTCATGGTGGCTGAAGGGACTACACCAAAGGGATCCAAAACCAAGATGAGTGGTATGAGGAATGAGCTTTGGCCACAGCAGAGTCACGCACCTGCAGATGAAACCAACTATGAGCTTGCTATAATGGCAAAGGCTGCTTAACAATCTTTTTCTTTTTGTGGCTGGAAGAAGGTACAGCCAAGGGACCAGTATTTTGTTCCATGGTCAAGCAGAAAATGATGCCTGATTTCAGGAGAAGGTTAGCAGCAACAGTTTGTAAGACAAGTAAAATGTAAAAAAAAGTAACTTTTTCCCAGAAAAAAAAAAAACAGTACAAAACACTTTAAGCACTTACCTCTACCCCAAACATTAAAATAACACCATTTTCTCCATAGAAAAAAGTAGTTTTAAACAACTTTGAACTTTGTACCACAAAAGTAAAAAAGTGACACTCTCATTTGGACATAAGAAAGCCACATGACAGTCAACAAACCACTTTTTTTAGCTTAAAAGTTAATCTTTTACAGAAAATATTGTTTTCTGTGATAAAATGTAAAGTGGAATTTTTTTTTTCAAATTTAACCAGTTAGTTAAAACCAGCAGCCTGTCTACCCACAGCAGGGTACTCCTGGTCCTTTCTTTCCCCCTGTTATAAACAAACACAACTCCCAGGAGCTCTCAATTTTCTAAATGTAGATCCTTCTCCAAGTTTCCTCCACTTTCTCTCATAAATTCTTGACCCATTTGTATTCATAATATATAAGCATATTATCCTTCTTTCCCTTCCCATGCCTTTAGCATGCCTCCTTGTCAACATATGTTGGCCCCATGCCATGTACACTACACAGTAGCACACTTGTGTAGTAGATAATATTGCTCCTTGTTAACACTATGTTCTCCAGTTTGGTCATCAGTTGGTGTGCTTTTTATCTGCAGTCTGCAGGTACTCTTTGTGTCCATGTGGGTTGTTTTAGTGGGTGCTCTAGATTCTTTCCACATACCAAAGAGTTGGCATTAAGTAAACTGCTGAGCCCCCAAAATGCCTCCAGGTGTGTGTGTGTGTGTGTGTGTGTGTGTGTGTGTGTGTGTGTGTGTGTGTGTGTGTGTGTGTGTGTGTGTGTGTGTGTGTGTGTGTGCACGCATGCGCACACGTGAGCATTTGCTTGTGTGTGCACATGTGCAAGCATACATAATGGCATCCCTTCCAAGAAAGTTTCCGGTATACCCACTGAATGAGAGAAGAGTCTCTGCTTTCCTTGTGGTGCTGAAAAGGATAAAATGGACACTGGAAGAGTGAATGAAATAATGAATGGAACAGGAGTAAGATAACCTGCGATTCCATGCTAAATCATTTAAAACACTCCAATTTACTAGCCCACTTGTCTAAACACATTATAATGAGGTATATGTAATATCTACATACATGTTATACTTGGTTGTCATTTATAAAGCCCCAACCTATGGACATAAGCCTTCTACAAAATTGCATTATGGATCACAGACATCAAAAGTTTAGAATCGAAACATGATCATATGAATTCTACTACAGTGAATAAATGGCAACAGAACTTGCAGCATTCTTAATTAGGTATATGAAAAGTGGATAGAATTAACTGATGGCTTAGTATTTCCCTATGAAGCAGTATGTGTCTCCTGCTCCATTGTAAATGTGATGAATGCTGTTAACTAAGAGATTATACACTGATATTGTTGACACACCACAGAGCTGCAATGCCCCAGCACAGATACAAAACTACATAAATCCACAGTGGCTGAGTTAATACATTAAAGACACATTGAAGAAAATAAATACGCAGTGTTACAAAAAATACAGAATATGATGTAGTTTCTGAAAATTTAGCAAAACACCAGACAGAAACAGCACACATTTATAACAAGCGTATGATATAATACACAGGTATCTGTTTGCAATAACTTGCAACCTCTATTACCTAGGGTGTTTGGGCTTCCTTCAATGCAGGCTTCAGACATTCTTTGCTGTTGAATGTTAAAGAAACGATACACCTGTTTTCCCTGATGGTAGATCCAAGTCTGTCAGTGGACATCAATGGCCAAGTTCCCAGTTATGACCACCAGTTAACTCATTAACTATTATGAGTTATTATTATTATGAGTTGTCTCATTAACTGTCAGACAGGTAGCCTTCATACACCCAAAGGGCTTCCCTATGCCCTATCAAGTTCCTACTTGATGAGGACTCATTATGTTCAACTTCCTTATGTTGAACTCCCCGATTAGTGTTTTCCATAGTAGATCACTGCTGGTGCCGTTTCTAAGTGTGCACCAGCAGTAATTCTTTTGATTTAAGGATTATTTACTTTTTTTCATGTTTTTGAAATGGGGGGTTGTTATATATAACTTTTTAGGGGTTATGGGGTGCAGAGGTGATAGTTTCCCTGCAAAAACACAACTTTTTGTTTCATTGGAGTGAGGTTCTGATGAGCTGAATTTGGTAAACTGGGTCCGCATTAAGTTGAAGATGAACTATTTATACTGGAAGGCGCACCCAAAGCAGGTATGAATCCCTGAGGCCTGCAACTGCTCTAAATCAGTGCATGACAACCTACAGGTCAACAAATTTTGTGATGACTGCATATCCATTACAAAACCACTGCAAAAGTGTGAGATCAACACTGTAGTTCTGCAACATCTGAAGCACACCATTGTACCATCAATGTTTCTTGTAAAATGGCAACTATTACTGCATTACTATGATGTAGATATGCTTCCTGCCTCCTATGTCAATGTAGACTAACAGGTGTGAATAGTTTTCTTAACAGTCTTCCAAATATCAGAGTTCTTGCTTTCCAACTGTTCCAAGTAATGCCAATGAATTACTTTTGTGATGCAAACATTAAGCATGTTAATAGCTGCATAGTGGTAGCTGTACCCACCAGGAAGAAGTACAGAACTTACCCAAAAAACAAGACACCCTGGTGGAATCACAAAATCAATCGACTGTATAACAGGAGGAAGAAAATTATGGCAAAATTTAGGAGGTGCAGCACCCAGCAAGATAAAAGCACTCTCATCAAACTAAACAAACAACTCAAAGGGCAAATAAAGTCTAGCAAATCCAGATTTGAGGTAGGTTTGGCCTCCCACACCCAGGACAACCACAAAGCATTCTTTAGCTATGTCTGCAACCTCAAAGGCAATACACAATTGTGTGCAGAGCTCATTGTAAATGGAGCCACCTATACTGAGCCAGAAGATACAGCAAACCTCCTGGCTGATAAGTTCACTCAGGAAATATCATCAAATATAACTACCCCTACTATTACTAGGGAACAGGTCCTTATTGCTCTCTCTAAGACCAAAAACACTGCATCAATGGGCCCAGACAATAATCCAGGCTGCCTTCTAAATAGCATGAAACATGACCTATCAGGGCCTCTGGAATTACTATTTAACTGTAGCCTCAAAGCAGGCTTCATGCCTCATGAATGGAGAAAGGCAACAGTCATCCCTCTGCACATACTACTCAGAAACAGATCCTCGTGGTCCTGCAGAATGGTCCTAGCGGCAGAGAACTGAGAAAAGCAACTACTTTCCTGATTTAAGTATTTTTTGCTGTTTTTTTACCTAAAATACCTTCTCTTGCTTACTTTGAACAAGCTTAAACTGTTTTTTTAGCTGTGTGTTGCATTATATATTATCTGCACTTAAAGTTACATTTGGTCGAAAATTGGTCGAAAGTTTGTTTGTTTGTTAAATTTAACTGTTGAGGCTGCCCACTAAAGTGTGCCAGCCTGTGTAACTGATTTATTACTGTTTCCTGCATTTCTGTGTGCTTTCTATCTCAAAAACAAAAAAAACAAAAAAAAATCCTTGTTTTCCCGCCTCTCCTCGACTACTTTAGACCAGTATACAGGCTTTGCTGTATTCTGGGCTGTGGTGTAGTTCCTGTGTTGTCCATTGCCTTACTTGGATAGAAGGAAGTTTCTTTGCTCACCAGTGGGAGTGGGGAGCCTTGAGCAGCCTATCTGTCCCTGAAGGAGTGACCTCAGCACAAGAGCTTGTAGTAATTGCTTGTTTTGGACCATTTCTAGCTCTTTTGAAGTTCCCTGTTTAAAATCCACCTCTGAGCATTTCTTCTGGCTATACTACTCAGAAACAGCTCCTCGTGGTCCTGCAGAGTGGTCCTAGCAGCAGAGAACTGAGAAAATCAACTACTTTCCTGATTTAAGTATTATTTGCTGTATTTTACCCAAAATACCTTCTTTTGTTTACTTTGAACAAGCTTAAACTGTTTTTTTAGCTGTTTGTTGCATTATATATTATCTGCACTTAAAGTTACATTTGGTCGAAAGTTTGTTTGTTTGTTTGTTTGTTAAATTTAACTGTTGAGGCTGCCCACTAAAGTGTGCTAGCCTGTGCAACTGATTTATTACTGTTTCCTTCATTTCTGTGTGCTTTCTATCTCAAAAAAAAAAAAAAAAAAAAAAAAATATCCTTGTTTTCCCACCTCTCCTCGACTAGTTTAGACCAGTATACAGGCTTTGCTGTATTCTGGGCTGTGGTGTAGTTCCTGTGTTGTCCATTGCCTTACTTGGATAGAAGGAAGTTTCTTTGCTCACCAGTGGGAGTGGGGAGCCTTGAGCAGCCTATCTGTCCCTGAAGGAGTGACCTCAGCACAAGAGCTTGTAATAATTGGTAGTTTTGGACCATTTCTAGCTCTTTTGAAGTTCCCTGTTTAAAATCCACCTCTGAGCATTTTTTTCTGGCTATACTACCCAGAAACAGCTCCTCGTGGTCCTGCAGAGTGGTCCTAGCAGCAGAGAACTGAGAAAAGCAACAACTTTCCTGATTTAAGTATTTTTTGCTGTTTTTTTACCTAAAATACCTTCTCTTGCTTACTTTGAACAAGCTTAAACTGTTTTTTTAGCTGTTTTTTGCATTATATATTATCTGCACTTAAAGTTACATTTGGTCGAAAATTGGTCGAAAGTTTGTTTGTTTGTTTGTTAAATTTAACTGTTGAGGCTGCCCACTAAAGTGTGCTAGCCTGTGTAACTGATTTATTACTGTTTCCTGCATTTCTGTGTGCTTTCTATCTCAAAACAAAAAACACAAAAAAAATATCCTTGTTTTCCCGCCTCTCCTCGACTAGTTTAGACCAGTATACAGGCTTTGCTGTATTCTGTGGTGTAGTTCCTGTGTTGTCCATTGCCTTACTTGGATAGAAGGAAGTTTCTTTGCTCACCAGTGGGAGTGGGGAGCCTTGAGCAGCCTATCTGTCCCTGAAGGAGTGACCTCAGCACAAGAGCTTGTAGTAATTGGTTGTTTTGGACCATTTCTAGCTCTTTTGAAGTTCCCTGTTTAAAATCCGCGTTTGCGCGATTGTGCGCATAGTGCAGCGCCAGTTAAACAAGGTTAAACTTTTTCTGGCTCCGCCAAGTCTGCTCTTCAAATTTTCCCTTAAGAAAGCTCTACTCTTATAATAATCAGTCTACTCACTTTATTATAAGCCTAGCACTTGTTCTCAAAACCTCTCTTCTAAGTAAGCACTCTCAAACTAAAGTAAGCACTACATCCACCTACCACCCCTGTGAGTACCCACTTCCCTTAAAGGTACAGCACTCCCTTATAATATTCTAGCATGTCGAGTGGTAGATTACTAGCATCCTCTCCGGTTTAGCTGGTTAATCTGGGAATCTTGAGACAATGCTACAATTGTCTCATGTACACAGACAACCCTCTCCTCCTCCCAACAAACACAAATATATGTGAGAGATGCAACTATATAGCCAAACTGGAGGCTGAACTCTCTCAACTCAGGACTGGCAAGACCAGACAAGAGGAGAAGGTAACCACACACACAGCAAACCCAGTCCCACATAGACCTACCACAACTGCAAACCAAACACATAATAACACAAAGACATATTCGGAGGCTCTAACAAAAAGCTTACCAAAACAACAGAGGCTCCCAAAGCAGACACCCAAAATTCCACCACCTCAAAACATAACACATGCAACACATACTTCAATAAATCAGTGTGTCAAACAATCACAGCCCTTAAGGCCAAACACCATGCCTGATACACTAGTAATCGGTGACTCCATAGTCAGACACACTGTCGTTCCGCTTACCAGGCTGAACAAGGAGAGGGTAATGGTGAGCTGCCTATCAGGAGCTAGGATCCACCACATAACACACGCACTCAGGTCACTCCAAAGCAAGTACAAATATGACTCCGTCATTGTCCATGCCGGCTTGAATGACCTGAGACGTACCTCCCTGGACTACATGAAAAGAGACATAGAGGAGCTCTCTGATTATGTAGCCCAGGCTGGTATGACCCTGACCCTGAGCAGCATCTTGCCCTCACCAAGAATGATGCCACAATACAAAGACAAGATGATCAGCTTTAATAATTGGCTCAATTACTGGTGTCATTCTAGGGGGATCCAATGTCTGTCTGCTTGGGATGACATGCTGGACAAGCCACGCTGCTTCACAAGGGACGGCTTGCACCTGTCACCACTGGGCTTCTGGATATTGGCTAAGGCTCTTGCCACCCCCACAGTGCCTTTTTTAGGCAAGGCTCAAAAGACAAACCCACCCCCTTAGAAAACAAAAATGGAAAAAAATTAAGGGTAATGCTGCTCAACGCCAGAAGTCTAACTCTCAAGATGCAGGCTCTCGAAGCACTCCTCAGTATGGAGAACATCGATGTCTGTGCAGTAACTGAAACCTGGTTCAAGGCTCCTGAGAGCACCCCAGCACTACCAGGCTATACCTCATATCATGCTTTTCGGTCCCAAAACTCTGGCCAAACCAAAAAGGGAGAGGGAATGTCCATATTCATCAAGGACACCCACACCTCCAGGTTAGTGGCAACACATGAAGCATCAGAGACCATCCAGGTGCAACTAACCATAGGCAAAACTGCTATACAACTGGTAGCATGTTACAGACCACCCTCCCAATCTCAGGAACCCCATTCAGCCTTCCTGAAGACATTGGAGGATATGAATGTCTCACCAAACACCATCATATTGGGAGACTTCAACTACCTTAACATAGACTGGGTGCATTATTCTAGCCCTAACACCCAAGCCCAAAGGTCCCTGGAATTCATAAATTCAAATGCAATGGAACAGCTAGTCACCTCTCCCACAAGGGGAGATAATATACTAGACCTGATCATCACAAACATGGGGACAAAGTGCTCCACACCGGAAGTATACCCCTCACTAGTGAGATCTGACCACAAACTAATCACCCTGGATATACATATCCCACCTCCACCCCCAACACAAAAGACTACAGTGAAAAACTTCTCAAAAGCTGACTTTAAACTTAAGACTGAGATGGTATCCTTTAAGCCCACTGGGCCAGTGGAAACCACATCCCACAATGCTGAATCCTTCACAAATGCTTTCTACGGACATCTCCAAGAATGCATGGATCATGCAATCCCAAATAAAACCAAGACCCTCTCCACCAAGGGCAGGCGTCCTGTCTGGTGGACCCCAGCCATAAGCAAATTGTATAACAAAAGAAGGAAGCTACTGCATGACAGAGCAAAATCCCATAAAGAGAAGGCATCTCTGATCAGCACTAGTAGAAAGCTATGTTCTCTCATAAAAACATCAAAGGCCAACTTTGAAGAAAAATCGCTATGGACACTAAAGATAACCACAAGGCCTTCTTCGGCTATGTTAGAAACCTGGGCAGAAACCCTCAGATATGCTCAGAGTTAGTTCACAATGACAAAAAATACACTGACCCCACAGTTATTGCCAACATTCTGGCAGACAGGTTCAGTGCAAATTTCTCCCCTCCCTCACCCCCAAAAGAAGAAATACTTATC
The DNA here is from genome assembly GCF_019279795.1 of Protopterus annectens. Taxonomy (NCBI): domain Eukaryota; kingdom Metazoa; phylum Chordata; order Ceratodontiformes; family Protopteridae; genus Protopterus; species Protopterus annectens. The sequence continues at coordinate 1,127,085,029 of NC_056725.1, read as the reverse complement.
CCAGCTGAATGTAACCTCCCTGTCATCTCAGATGTCCAGGTGAGAACCGCCCTCAGCAAAGCTAAAAACACAGCATCAATGGGACCTGACAGTATCCCAGGTTGCGTGCTACGTGAACTCCAAGAGGAGCTAAACCCGCACATAAAAATGCTATTTAACCTTAGCCTTACTACAGGATATGTACCTGAACACTGGCATACAGCAACAGTGGTCCCACTCCACAAAGGAGGCACCTCTACAGACCCTGGAAACTACCGCCCCATAAGCTTAACCAGCCTGGTCTGCAAAGCTATGGAAAGAATCATTATGGAACTCATAACCAGAGACATTGGGGACCTACAGACAATTGATCCCACCCAGTTTGGCTTTGTAAAGGGCAGATCCTGCCTTTTGAACCTGGTTGACTTTTTCGACACAGTCACTAGAGCCATTGACGAGGGCAAAGCAGTCCATACAGCCTACCTGGACTTGGCTAAAGCCTTCGACACAATATCCCACTCAGGCATCATAGACAAGCTCAACAGCTTAAATGTAAATCCATATGTCACAAGATGGGTTGCAAACTGGCTAAAGGATAGAACCCATAAAGTCAAAATCGCTGGAGCCATGTCAGACTCAAAGCCAGTCACAAGTGGTGTCCCACAGGGCTCTGTCCTGGGACCTCTCTTGTTCGGCATTTATTTCTCAGATGTGAAAGCAAACATGGGAGGGTTGTGGCTGACAAAGTTCGCAGATGACTGCAAACTAGGCGCCATAGTCGATACACCAGCTGACACATACATCCTACAGAAAGGCCTCACTGAAACGGACAACTGGTGCTGGAGTCATGGCCTTAAACTAAATGCCAAAAAATGTATAGTCATCCCCTTTGGGAAAAACAAAGTACCCACAAATTATCACATAGACAGTAACCCACTGAGTATGGAAAAAGTAATCAGAGACCTGGGCACCCAAGTCGATAGTGACCTCTCATTTGACACCCACGTTGCCAAAGTGGTTAGAAAGACTTTCTACCTTGCCCACCTTATCACGAAGGGATTCACATCCAGATCAAAGGAGGTCATTGTACCCCTATACTCCTCCCTTATCAGGCCCACGATTGAGTACAATGCCCCATTTGGTATGTACCTCACCCGGCACTTGCAACAGCTGGAGAGACCCCAAAAGTACCTCACCAAGAGGATGAAGGGTCGCCAACATATGTCATATGCTGCCAGACTAAAGAAACTCCAGCTCTATTCAGTAGCATACCGCCTACTCAGAGGTGATCTGTGCCTGACGTACAAGGCCATGTCCAATCAGGAATTCACGGACATGCTCCACCTCAAAAAATCCAAATCCATCAGAACCACGAGAGCTAAAGATCTAAACCTCAGCACAAATATGAATAGGACATGCTGGAGGGACAGATTCGTGACTCAGAGGCTTCCCATGCTCTGGAACAGAATCCCAGTTCATGTTAGACAGAGCCCCTCACTGACTCTCTTCGGTTGGGAGGGTGGCCTAATGGTTAAGGTGTTTGACTTGCAAACACAAGGTACAGGGTTTGAATCTCACAGGGGATAATTGGCTAGGCTTAAAATGGCTCACCAGGGCAGTTAGCCTAGTACTAACTTATGAACCTTATGAACCTTATAAGAGAAATCTTGACGATTGGATGGGAGATTGTAGGTTTACCCCGGGGGTCATCTCTGTGTCACTACTAGACAGAGGCACAGTAAGCTAATTCTATTATGTAAGGGGGTCTTCACTGTGTCACTATTAGATAGAGGCACAGTATTCTAAATCTATTCTGTACACTTTTGTACCATTACATGGGGTGGCGAAAGCCACATCACTATGGCTAGGCTTATAAATGCCCCAGGGCAGATAGCCTAGTACTAAACTATGAAACTATGAAACTAAACAAAGATGGGCCATATACAGATTCTGGAAAATACAGACCCATAAGTCTCACTAGTCTTATATGTAAAGCCATGGAACAAATTATCATGGAGATGATCAATATAGATATAGTAGACCTCCAGACACTGGACCCAACCCAGTTTGGATTCATCAAGGGCAGATCATGCCTACTACCTGGTGGACTTCTTTGAGAAGGTCACCAAAACAATGGATGAGGGCAAAATTGTTCATACTGCCTACCTTGACCTGGCCAAGGCATTTGACACAATACCCCACTCAGGCATTGTTGATAAACTCAAGAGGTTAGGCAAAAACCCATATGTCACTCAGTGGATAGTCAACTGGCTCACATACAGGACCCAGGAAGTTAGAACTGGGGAGTCCCCCTCTACAAAGAGGACACTCACAAGTGGAGTCCCTCAGGGATCAGTACTTGGACTGCTCCTTTTTGGCATTTACTTCAGAGATGTCAAGGCCAATGTCAGTGGTCTCTGGCTGACTAAATCTGCAGATGATGGCAAATTAGGAGTTGTCATTGAATCTTACACTAACACAAATGTTCTACAAGAGGGGCTGACACAGACAACAGGTGTCAGAGTCATGGACTAAAACTAAATACCAAGAAATGCATAGTAGTATCCTTTGGGAAGTCATCTACCCCTGGTACCTATCATATTGACAACACACCCCTTAGAGCTGACCCAGTAGTCAGGTACTTAGGGACACAGAGATAGTAATCTAGCCTTTGATCATCACTTGTCTACAGTGGTGAGAAAAACATTCTATGTTGTGCAACTTATAAACAAAGGTATGGCATCTAAGTCCAAGGAAGTCATTGTACCACTGTATTTGGCATTCATCAGACCTATCATTGAGTACAATACCCCCTTTGGTATGTACCTAACCAGGCGTATCCAACAATTGGAATGTCCACAGAGGTTCCTCTCTAAAAGAATACAGGGCATAAGTAATATGTCCTATGCACACTGCCTCAAGGCCCTATCCCTATATTCTGTCTCCTATAGGCTTTTGAGGGGAAATCTATGCCTGGCATACAGGGCCTTGTCAGACCTCACTCTGATGGACCTTCTGCATATCCACAAAACAAACAGCAACAGATTTACCCATTCTAAAGACTTAAACCTTGCCTGTGATATATATAGGACCTGCTGGACAGATAGGTATGCATCCCAGAGACTAAACCATTTATGGAACAGGTTCCCCATCCATGTGAAGTAGAGTTCCTCCCTAACCCAATTCAAGTGCAACTTGGACAACTGGATGGGAAACCAGAAATTCATCCCTGGTTTGGCACCTATGTCTCTAATAGACACAGGTAACCTGTAAAAGGTTTGTCTCCCAGGCCCATGCTTACACTTATCAAGGGTAGCAGAACTTGTCAGAGATTTGTGATGCATGTCTATGATTAAAAAGGTCCTTGTGGTCATTAGCTTAGTAAACACCAATGAACCTATAAACCTTATATGGAACTTAGCATACCTTATCTGGAACTCACTCCCTAAGTTTATTTTAGAAGAACTGCTCAGTAAACACAACCTTGTTCAACTTTTCACTTACTGTAAGTGATATGGCTAAATTTCTAGTCAAAACACCTCTGAATCATCGACACAGTTATCACCAACATACCAAAGCATCTTGTCATTTTACCCAATATTTATAGGGATCCCTGCCATGTTTTCTCACATGCCTTTAAAACCTTATAGCTTTTTTGTAAACACATAGCATACTCATCACTCCTTAATAATTGTAATTCCTTGCTATATAATGAATGCTTGGCAGTCAATTGGATAGAACTGTCTATGAATTCAGACCTCACTTAGACATTATCAGCCTTATATAACACACTCACTGTTATTAAAAAAAAAATTCTCACTCAATAAGAAATTAAATTAAAAGGGAATCATGTTCTCTGTATTTTTGTTAAATTAATGGCTGAAATTAGAAAATAAAAAAGCCTGAAAAGAATGGAAAGCTGAACCACAAAGTACACAAAGCTCCAAACTTATCAAACCCTAGAAAAAATACCAGAATCCAAACCAATTCTACTAAAGCTTCATACATTAGGAACGTATAAAACTCCCAGCTAGGTAACGCAAAGCATATATAATAATCAGTTAAACTACTCAGCTCTAATAAAATATTACCAAAGACTGTATCTTTTTTTCTAACATGTCACATGACTTTCCATTCTAGTCAACAGCATCACACCTACTATTGCCAAACAACAATTTTTTCTCACTAAACACAAAATTATTTGACACTTATCTCTACATGGAATTCTTGACTGTCACCCTCTCTTATTTCAGAATAATAACATCCAAAAATACTGAAAAGCAATTCAGAGCAATACATTACAAATTCAACCCACACTTCCACTACCCGCACCCAAAAGTTCTTTGACTGGGTACACAATTTCTTTCAAAACACTTATGTTTTTTAGCTTTCCACTTTCTACTGGCTCCCTTTGCCCAAGCATTGCATATGCTCAAATATTTCCTTTACCAAATATACCTCAAACCAATGGTTCTTCTGCCTACAGACCAATCGCTAATCTCTGTCCAAAGAAAATTTTCTTAAGAAGCTTATCTATGCAGTGCTGCTCTAATACATGAAAAATATGACCATTTCAATGTCTTCCGACATGTTTTTGATCAAAATTCAACACACTGACTGCATTTTTTATTCTTGCCTAACAGATCTATTCAAATATGGAAAAAGATCTACTTATTAGATTTATTTTCCTTGATCTAAAATGAGCTTTTGGAAAGGCTGACCACACCATTCTCCTGAATATACTATCTTAACGTAGATTTTCTCATGAAGTAACTTCAAGGTTAAACAATATCCATCTAACAGAACCTTCATTATTTTTGGCTCTCATTCAATTTCAGAAGCTGATACTCTTCCATCTGGGGTACAACAGGGTCTGTACCTGGACCATTGTTATTCTCAATTTACGTTAAACAGCCTACCGTGAGACATCCCTCACTTTAGCATTACCATGTATGTTAATGCCATAGTTATTACAGCAAGTTACAGTTCCTCTCTTCAGTTAGCCATAATACTGAAAATGACTTTGTTACAGAACTGGCTTCCGTCCATCAAGCTAACCATCAACTCAAACAAATCCAGTTATCATATTCTGTAATAGTAAAAGATTAGCTAAGACCACAGTACTTATAATTGTGGACCCAGTAGGCTCCATTCTTCTAGCTACTAAACAACAGAAATATCTTGGTCTTAGTTTCAATGAATCCCTTTCTTCCCAATTACAATTTGAACATTTCTCGACTAATGTACTCAAACAGCTGAAGGTGGCATATAGACTGTCATGTCTATATCTGAAACCAGGCAGTTATAGCTATTAATGTTCTATTTCCAAGAACTGAATATTCTTACCAGTTATTGCTCCTCTGTCTGCTCACAACAAACCTATCTTACAAACCACAGAAAATAAAATTATGTGATTTATAAACCCCACACATACCACTGAGCATCACTGTATCTCTATCCAAAGGGCTAAGTAACTGCCAGCCTCTGCAAGAGTATGCTTCCTTTTAAACACCCTAACCTTTACAGTAAATGACTCAAGGACAGATTTTGCTCTCTACTAGCCAATTAACTGCAAATTCATTAATCCTCCTACACTCTTCAAAATAATGGTACTGCCAATTTAATCAGGCCCACTGCCCTCTAGCCAATTGATAAAAATCTTACAAGGCTGCTCCTTCTTTATGGAACAAGTTGCCCACTGACCTCACTTCACTAGATGATCTCTCACAATTCATATGAAAAAATTCCTTGATCAAGAATACAAATGTACATGTTTTATAAAAACTGGTAAGATTAGCTTTAGTCTACTCTTTCACTGTCCTGCCTCATTTTGAGAATAATGTTTAAATGTCTAAATGGTTGTAACTTGTATATCTGGAAATACTATATGTCAATTCTTTATTAAATGCATATTATGTAAATTTGCATCTCACATCATTGTACTGTTGTGTGGCAAACTATTCCTTACTTCAGTTTGCACTGTATTCTCTTTAATTGCTTGTTATGTACTGGCATTATATGCTGTACTTGCAGTTGTTAACACTGTTTTGCCATATGGCTGATTTTGTGGCAGAAAAAGGTCCTGAATCAGCCTACATACCCAGTTACCAAACTAAAATAAATAAATGTAAAAATAATGAGATTCAAAACATTCCATACATATTATGTTAATTTTGCATACATGATACCTTACTATAAAATGTAGTGTGGTAATGGTAGTCACATTATAATCATATACAGATCTACAGTTTCTGCAGTCATAATGGCTATAGTTAACATAAACATGATTACAAACTGTGTAAATGTTTTTAAAGTGTTATGGGTAATATAAGATATTTTTTCACTTAGCTGATCTGTTTAGAAGTACTAAATTATTTTACATGCAGTGTTGCAGCATGTAATGTGCAAAGAATACCACAAATACCATTTTAAAGAAACCCTAAATCCTGTAAGTCTTGCTTTGCATGAATATCTGTAGCACTTCAAATGACTGAACACTGCAATCTGTTTTTCTATAGGATGTCTGGAGTTTAGAACTGATGAGGCATGATAATTCATGCTTAAGAAGAATAATATCTTCATTACCAAACTCAAATGGCATGATGGACTGCTCTTGAGTCATAATGGTAACCAACAGCAGAGAGACTGGTTGTGTGTGTGTGTGTGGGGGGGGGCATTTCTACCTTCTGATTGCTGTGTGTGGGGGTTGTATCGCCTGCACTGTGCAATCCTACCTTCAACATATCACAGATACAAGTATCCATGTCTTACTAGGTTGTCATGGCCTGATACAGACAATTCCTGAGAGTGAAAGAGGTTGGTATGGTTGCTCCACCCCAAGTATGTACTAGCCATTTGTCATGTACTTCACTGTTAAACTGGGTGCGTGGTGTAACACAAGGCAACTTCTCAATGGCGCACATACATATGTACAGATAATAACACATTGTGGAGTAAGTATTATGGCTACCTGACCTTCAGATGATAAAGCTGCAAGTAAGAGGCCTGCATGCTACTGTGTGTACACATGGCCACAGTATTTCAAGTGCATATTGGCAACCATACTGTGTAATTATGTTATTAAAGGTTCTCCAGATGTATGGTGTATGTTGGTCAAACTGAGAAGTGTGCATTCTTTCTTTCTTTTTGTTTTTCAGATTACTTTATTTAGGCTGCTAGATTAAAATGCACATATATTTGGGAGACATTCGATTTGTTAATAGATCTGTTCACTTTGCTGCTATTGACAGTACTGGCTGTCAGTGCATTAATGGCAGCATTATAGCTGGTAAGTCACTAACAGGATATATTGCTTGACACAGCTGTGTTGATGTGTTCAGCCATGAATAATATTAAGAACAGAGTGAACATAGAACATAGTTTCTGGTGCACATCAAGTGTCTCAGTTGTGTCTATTACAACTTCAAGCATTGTGGCTGTGGAATGTATTGAGGAGAGTACATGGTCACCCTGTCCAAGACCTCTGAAGCTGATGTCCAAGGGATGCTGATCATGGTGACAACACTGCATGACACTATAAACCAGTGACTACCAAGGGTGCTGACAAGTGTGGTTCTGCCAAAGATGATGCTGCTGATAATGATGAACATGAATACATGCTGATAACATGATGCTTTCCAGAATGTAACAATTATTATGATCATCATAATACACCAAGAATGAAGCAAAAGATGATGTACCATGTTAGAAAAATTCCAGTAATCGACCTCGTCACATGATGTGCTTAAAAAGAAGTTATGTACTTGCCATAACATTCCATGTTTGTAGCCCATCTCGTCTACATTCTTGCTGGATGGGTTCGGAGCCAATATTCGGCTCCAACTCGGCTGATACTAAAGCTCAAGAGCTTTTACTGGCTCAAAGCTAACCCCTATCCCATGGTGCCTCATGGCAATTCCCCAGATCTTGTTTGCAAGAAAGCAATAAGTACCTAATAGTTATGTAACTATCAATAACTTTGTACATACAGACAAAACATTGTGTAACATTATCTGTGCCAGGTAGACAACAGCTACAACCAGGTCAGACAGCATAAGTATAGTCCACCAGATCCTCCAGGAACAGGAAGGGGGCAAAAGGGAGGGCTGCAAGAATGCAGGCAAGATGGTCTACAAACATGGAATGTTATGGTAAGTACATAACTTCTTTATGTTATTTAGTCCTATCTCGCCATAATTCTTGCTGGATGGGACAGCATCCTAGCACCTTTATCCCGGGTGGCTCAAGCGAAGAGACTCTTCAGCACAGTGGACCCAAAGGACGATCTGTCCCAGGAGGCCAAATCCAATTTGTAATGAGTGACAAAGGTATGTGGTCTTGCCCAAGTAGCTGCTGCACAAATAGTATCAATTGGGAGCCTAGATCTAAAGGCACATGAAGTTGATACTGCCCTTGTAGAGTGGCCTTTTACTTTGTTGGGTAACTGTTTTCCAGCAGTTTGATAAGCAAAGGAAATGCAATCTGAAAGCCATTTTGAAAGGGTAACCTTAGAAACAGACAAGCCTTTATTTTTGTCCAAAAAGGAAACAAATAATTGATCTGATTTTCTAAATTATTTAGTCTTGTGAAAAAAACTGAGAATTCTGTGGACGTTTAATTGGTGTAGTCTGTATTCAGATTTATTAGAATAATTTGGAAAAAACACTGGTAGCTCAATAGTAGTGTTAAGATTATGTTCTGAGCATAATTGGGAAGAAAGGAAGGGTTAGTCCTAAGTGAGACTCTATCCTTGTGGAAAACAATGTAAGGAGGTTGAATAGTAAGAGCTTGCAGTTCTGAGACTCCTAGCAGAGGTTACGGCTACTAAGAATACTGTTTTCCAAGATAATAATTTCAGATCCAATGAAGAAGAGGGCTCAAAGGGTGAAGAAATTAAGGATGTGAGAACTAAGTTTAGGTCCCAGGATTCTGGTGGCTGTTTGATTGGAGGCCTGAGAAGGAGAACTCCCTTCAAAAAGATTTTGCACAAAGAGTGGGACATGATGGGATTTCCCATGAAGTCAAAATGGTAATTAGAGATGGCAACTAACTGAATTCTAACTGTAGCGGCTGCAGCTCCTTCATGAAAGACAGACGCAAGGAAGGACAAAATAGATTCAATAGGAGCTGCATAGAGATCTAAGCCTTAGTTTACAGCCCAAATAGAGAATCTTTTCCATTTGCTGGAGTATAACCTCCTAGTGGAAGGCTTGTGGGAAGAAATCAGAATGTGTTTGACTGAAGGTGAAAGGGAAATGCACCTGGCTATTTGTGGAACTGGAGCAGCCATGCTGTCAATTTTAGGGTGTGAATGGTTGGATGGAACTGCCCCGATTGATGAATCAGGAGGTCTGGAGATGGTTCCAGAATCCATGGTTCCTCCAAGAGGTAGGGCCACAGGAAAGGAAACCAAACTTGGCAAGGCCAGTAAGGAGCAATGAGGATCAGAGTACTCCTCAACTGTTTTACTTTCTGTATTACCTTTGGAATGAAAGGAAAAGGTGGGAAGGCATAAATGAGTCCCGGGGGCCAATCGTGGACTAGAGCATCCCTGGGTGACATCCCCGGATGGGGAATTAGGGCAAAGTAGCTGCTGCATTTGGTGTTCAGGTGTGTGGCAAATAAGTCACAGCAAGGCTGGTCCCATCTGAGAAAGATCTCTTTTGCAACTTCTGCATTCAGGGACAACTCATGAGGCATGACGATTGCTCAACTGAGTTTGTCTGCTATCACACTAGACTTCCCCGGGATGTGCACTGCTCTCAGAAAGCACTGAGTGTCCATCACCCATTTCCAAACTCTTAAGGCCTCTCAGCAAAGCGAATAAGATTTGGTTCCCCCTTGCTTGTTTATGTACCACATGACAGACATGCTATCTGATTGAATCGCAATTGTCCCGGTGGGAAGAGAACTGTGAAGTGCTTGCAACGTATATAGCACCACTCTCATCTCCACAACATTGAGGTGCAAGTGTTTCTCGTGGTTCTGCCAAGTACCTTGGTCCATCATTCCCAGATAATGCCCCCCCCACCCTATCTGGGAGGCGTCCGTGGTCAAAACTGCATTTTCTTGAGGAGGAACAAGTGGACGACCTAAGCAAAGTTGTTCCATATTCAACTACCATGTCAGATCCTTCTTGCAGGTGCTTGTGATGAGAACCTGGTGAGACAGGGGAAGATCCTGCATTGACCATTGGGCAAATAGTAGCCACTGAAGTACTCTCATGTGCAGATGAGCTAGAGGAACTAATAGAATGGAGGAAGCCATAGTCCCTAGGACCTGAAGGACTACCCTGGCCTGAACTTTGTGACTGTTTAGCAAAGATCTGACTTGGTTGCATAATGATTCTACTCTTTCTGGTGTTAGTCTTGCTGACATGGTGTTTGAGTCTATTTCTGAGCCTAAGAATAAAATGTGCTGCGATGGAGATAAGGCTGTTTTTTTTTTTAGGTTTACTGTGATGCCTAAACTGGTGCACAAGGATAGAGTCTCATCCCTGGTTCTGATCAGTTGATGCCTGGTGGTAGCAGTGAGGAGCCAGTCATCTAGGTACGGAAACACCTGGAAACCTTGATGTCTCAGGTGAGCCGTTACCACTGCTATGCATTTGGTGAACACTCTGGGGGCTGTATTGACAGCAAAGGGCAGTGTTCAAAACTGAAAATGACTGGCTCCCAGCCGAAAGCGTAAGTGTCTTCTGGAGCACCTGTCCATTTTGATGTAGTAGTAGGCATCCTGAAGATCTATTGAGCACTTCCAACTGTCTTTCCCGATAAAGGGAAATATCAACTGCAGAGTGATCATTAGGAACTTCGATTTCTTTACGGACTTGTTGAGTTTGCTGAGATCTAGAATTGATCTCCAGTCCCCTGTCTTTTTTGGAACAAAAAAGAACCGTGAGTAAGTTCCAGATCCTATTTGCTCTGTGGGGACTTCTTGGATGACTCTTTTTTGCAGCAACGAGATGACCTCTGATGTTGCAGTATCTAGCTGAATGGGTGGCACGTCTGGAAGAGACTGGTTTACTGGGAGATCAGAAACAAAGGGAATCAGGTAACCTCTGGTTATTATGTTTTGTACCCAACGATCTTGTGAAATGTTTAGTCAGGCGCCTGGGTACAGTGATAGACGACCCCTGACTGCCTCCAGAGACAGACAGTCAGGCAACCCCTCAGGGGCGATGGAAGGGACAATCAGAGAAGGTTTCTCTATCTCCCTGGTGTTGCGAACCTCTGCTGTGAGGACAGCGTCTTCCATTATATCCTCCCCCTCTGCCCCTAGGGGAGGGTTGACCTTGAGCCTGAGGAGAAACCTTTTTGGAATTTACGGAACCACATTTTTCCTCCTGTATGACCCTTAGGATAGGGTCTAGAAGGAAGGGAGAAACAGACTCCGACAGCAGATAAGGTTTTCTTTTCCTGCTTACACCTGGTCAAGGTCTCTTTCACCTGAGGTCCAAAAAGAGATGAACCATCAAAGGGGATGTTGGTGAAGGAAGACTTAAAGGATTCCATGAAGTTACAAAGACACATCCAAGAATGTCTCCTAAGAGAGATTCCTGCTGCAGCTGCCCTATTCACTCCATCCACTGCATAGGAAATCAGCCTCATGGAGGAGTTAGCTATCAGGGTGGAGAGCTGCGCAGAAGTCTTATCCGTGGATCCCGGAGCTACTGAACCCTGAAGGGTATCTCCCAACTCCTTCAGGAGATCCCTCTGAAGTCAAGTGAAATGGGTAAGGTAATTCAGCGATCTTAAGGTAAATGTCACTGAAGAGAAGGTACGCTTTCCATACCTATCCATCATCCTGTACTCCTTGTTAGGAGGATGGATATTGGAAGATGTCTCGGACAACTCCTTCTTGGTGGCTGCTGCTACCACCATAGCATCAACAGGAACCCCTTTGAAAAGAAAGGACTTATCTTTTGGTGCAGTTATAAATTTGTTTGGCCTCCTTGGGACAGGCTTCACTGAGTCTGGGGAGGTCCAGGCCTTCCACAATATGACCCACAAAAGCTGGTCATAAGGAGGTGTCACCCAGGAGGTGGAAGGTCGGGAACTAAAGGCCTCAAGATACACTGATTCATCCTCAGTAGGGTTAGAGGTCTTCCAATTACCCCTCTGTCTAAGGATTTCTAGGATGTCAGAAAAGGAGACATCCTCATTGGGGGTTCTAGGGGACCCTTCTGATTCCTCCAAATCAGTGTCAGACATGACAGACTCAGGTGAGTCAACATGCTTCCTCTTACAAAATATCTTCTAAGGGACCTCTCCAGTGGGATAATCTGGGGAGGACTCGGAAGAGGGGGCACCTCCAATGGGGGCTGCTTGAGTCTCTAGTTCCCTATGCTGTGGGAGTGGCAGGGGAGAAGAGGTTGCTGCCGGCTGCTGGTGGCACATCAGTTCCAAGGGTATGGCTTTTGCATAGGATAAAGCCTTCTCTATTTCTTTGAAGGCCTTACCTCCCTGCTCCGAAGAAGACCTCTGCTCTGAGGATATGGATGGCTGCCTGGCTCTGAGCAAGGGGGCATGGTTCAGAAGCAGATGTGGGAACTGAGCTGAGTTGAGCCGAAGCACTGAGAGGGAGGGTCGGTTCCGAAGAAAACCCAGGGTGGCTATCCCCCTTGGAGTCGACTCGAGAGCATTGGCGCCCAGATCCCTCGGCTTCTGACTGTGCCACTGAGGATAGAGTTATCGGTTCCATGGAAGCAGGAAGAATCCTCAGAACCGAAGGATCCAACATCGAGGAACCCAAAGTGATTGGCTCTGAGAGTGAAGCAGTTGGAAGAGGAGCAGTGGATTGCAAAGGGGTCGGCTCCAAAGCCTTTGGGTCCGGAGGGGCCAATTTTCTTGCCAGAGCCAGGTCAGAAAGCAACCTCTTCATCACCCAATGTCCGCATATGAGAGTGTACTGGAGGATTGCGTGGATACAGAAGATCTCCTCCTCTCCAAAATAGGAGATCTCAAGGTAGGTGAGACAGGGTCAATCTCAGGTACCAGTTTTCTTGCCAGAGCCAGGTCAGAAAGCAACCTCTTCACCACCTGATGTCCTCATATGAGAGTGTCCTGGAGGATCGCGTGGAGACAGAAGGAGATCTCCTCCTCTCCAAAATAGGAGATCTCAAGGTAGGTGAGAGAGGGTCAGTCTCAGGTAACTGTCTCGGTACCGAAGGTTGCCACGGCACCGAAGAGACCGACGGCACCGAGGCAGAAGAAGCGGAATCAGAGCCAGAACTTCTTGGCTCCGTTGCTTTGGAGTTTTTCGACGGTTCCGAAGCTGGAGCTGAATATTTTTGTTTAGTTGTCTTAGGAGCTGTCTGACCAAGTTCCAGCTGTTCCTGGAAGGAACTGGTCACAAGACCCCATCTATCAATTTGCGTTTCCTCTCATTCAAAACCCTGGTACTGAAGGCATGGCAAAAGGTACAGCACTCTTGTAAGTGGGCTTTGCCTAAACAGTACACACAGCTAGTGTGACTGTCTGTCAAAGAAATCTTCTGTGAACATTTATCACATTTTTTGAACCCCGAAGTGCGATGGTCCTTGTGTTCTCTGTCCTTTTCCTTAGACATGCTAACAAGAACAAACTAACAAAGCTACCTAGAAAAAGAGACACCAGTGCTGACTATACTAACAATACTATCTACTGAGTTAAAAATACCAACAACAGTAAATATAGAAAAAGGAAAGATTCTGTTTATTTATTATTTATTTATTCTTTTTTTTTTTTTTTTTTTTTTTGAAGAAACATGCAAGGAGGAAAGGCCCTCTAACTTAAATGGGCAACTACGGCCCTCTAACTGAAATGGGCCATACAATCCTATGGGGGGAAATAGGGGTAAAACACTCAGTACAATCACACAATAAAGCTATAAACTACAAGGAATAAAAGATGAAGAAAAAGGTGGTGAAAAGACAAGATTTAGTAAATAAATCTTCTACTTAGCCAACGAGCCAGTAAGGAGACAACCTCAAAGCTTTCGTGGCAAACGAGATCTGGGGAATTGCTGTGAGGCACCATGGGATAGGGGTTAGCCTCGAGCCAGTAAAAGCTCTCGAGCTTTAGTATCGGCTGAGTCTGAGCCGAATATCGACTCCGAACCCATCCAGTAAGAATTACGGAGAGATAGGACTACATAGCATCAAAGGTTTATAGGGTCATCGCTACGGGATATCATGGACAGAAGTTCAGCTGGCCACACCTACTGATGTTAGCAGAGTGTCAGGCTCTGTGCCTTTTTTTGTGATCCTATTCACAACAAAACATGACCATACTCCAATATCTGCCTCTGGATCCCATACCCAGTAACCCCTCACACATACAGTGAGTTCTTAGATCTTACGTATTCCATTCTGCAGCTAGGTTTACTGCTGCAATTCTTTCTGTGAGAAACCTAGATAACCTCTATGTGTTTGGATGAGTTTCCCTGAGTAATTTCATTTCTATCAATATTTCAGAGATTTCCTGCAAGTGAAATGGCAAACCACCAAACTGCCAAAGTTCTATATGAGTACATACATGTGTGTGTACTCTAGGAGAGACTGGAAACATATTTAGAATTTGTTCCTCCTTCCTTACACCTAAGCACCAGGATAGACTCTGACTGTCCCATATTGCTTAAATGGATTAACTCAATAATCTGAGAAAGAATGAATGAAAATAAAGCTTCAAAGAAAGAATAAGTTTTTAAACAAACAAATGTGACTAATTTGCGACAAAATGAAAGAGCAGATTCCAATGAAAACATCTATAAACTAAGTGAAGTTTCAGACACACAGCTTTATGTTCTTTTTTTAAATGGGCAAGAAAGGCAAAATCATTTTCAATTCATTTCTTGATAAAAGAGTGTAAATAACTTAAAAGTTGACAACAAACTTGTGAACATTAAACATAACATTAGCTCCAAAAATAGAGCTTACAATTCAAATGTAGTCCAGCTGTTTGGTAAACAGGGTAAATACTGAACAACAGTTGTGAGGATTGCTAGATTCAGAGATATTCCCTATTTATTATACCAAAAACATACTGAGGATATTTTCTTAAAGTATTAATAGACTTACAAAGAAGAAAAGGTACATCTGCGAGCAGCAGCTCAATATGCTGCCCTGAGGAATGGATGATGCATTAAGCTGCTGAGCTAAGGCATACATGTACCTCAGAGGCACACTGAGAACTTGAAAAGGTGACAAAGTACTTGGGGATGGGGCATGTATGAGAGTGAAAAGGACACCGCAGAGCAATAATGTGTGCCCTACACAGCAGACTACTGAATGTAATGAATGTATTCAGAGAGGGGAGGTGTTAACATCACAAAGGTGCAAAGATCCACAGTGTGTGACTGTACTTGTCAGAGGCATAGGTGCTGTCTCGGGTTGGTGTAGGGGCTGTTATGCTGGACAGCACAAAATCTTACCAGCTGTGAACAGCTAATTCTTATGTCAAACCACACACAGCCGGCAAAGCTAAGGTACCTACTGTAATTGCAGTGTTTGCAAATGGTATAAATGATGTATGACAATGGGCTCATGTTAAAAAACACACAGTTCTGCACCCATGTAAGTAAAGAGAACAGATTAAATCTGGTATGGGGGCACACTTTACTGCCTTATGCTGGGAGACACTACTTGAGCTGCCTTGGCCATGATTTACTGATATAAGCAACTGTACAAACAGAGTTTAACGCACAATGCTGTTCCTTAACAGTTCATTCTTTACTTATCTTGCTGCAGGCAACAGCACTGCAACCATACTGTATGAACACACACACACACACACACACACACACACACACACACACACACACACACACACACACACACACTCACAGCTCAATGCTTCAGGTACAGAGCAGGGCAGCACTGTCATCATATTTTCATACATTCTTTTTGTGTAGCCATGGTTCTCATAAGGGATGGCTGTACAAAGTGCTTACAAGTGGTGGGAGTTATAGTATACTGCAATAAGCAACACAGTTAGAAAGTTAATGAATTACACCATACTCGACCATTTCTGTGTAGCAGTCTATGTGTATATCACATTTTACAACTTTGGAAACAGAGCAGCATCCTGTCACAATATGATCCAATTGTCACATAGACTACTGTTAGTATAGGCCATCAATGTCTGTTAACGTCATTGTGGAACTGCTGTACTAAGCCACAATGGCTTTAAGCAGAGACTTAAGTGAGTGAGTTAAGATTATATGCTATTTACTGTGTCATGCATGGATGTGTAGCGTGTGACTGCACCTACACATATAAAAAAGAGACACAGCAGTCCTTGATATGGCATAATTACTATGGAATAATCAGTTTAAATGGCAGACAAGAAGGAAAATTGATCTCTTTATGGAAGTGTTACTGAAGAGAAAGAGAACAGAACAGAAGCTCTGTTGATACTTCTCAGAGACTGCACTTTAGGAATTGCTGTCTGAATTGTATTAGCACTTACATTCTTATTGTTTAACCCACCTTTTTTACTGAATTTCCGTTTGGTTATAAACAAGAATAATGTAATCTTCGTGTATTAAAGAAAAGGTAAAGTAAAAATGAGAATTTAAAACAGCAAATGAAGTGAAAGCCTGTCACCCTCCAACCCTTACTGCTTTATTTAATCTGATGTTAATTTTTCACACTGTAATGCTTCTGAAAATGTGAATCACCAGTGAGACATGTAAAAAGAGAATTAGGAGGACTCGATTTATAATATACTTTATAATAAATGTTGCAGCAAAGTTTTTTACAGTCTTATTGTGAAAATGCTTACTAGCTAGAACCCAGCAATTAAAATCACAGTGAATCCTAACTTGTAACTGAGAAAACAATAGCAGCTTTACACCACCATGTGTGTAACTACAGTCATCATCACCACATGAAGCTTTACATATTTGTCAAACCACAGCCATGCCAGCACACATTATAAGAACTTAACAGTCCAGTTCATTTTCTCCAGATAACTAGGACAGTATGCCTGCTTACAGAGATATGTAAAAGAGAGTCATTCAAAGAATCAGAATCTGGATAATAAAAGCCTGTAAAGGGTAAACAAAAATTATGTTCCATTTGACTTATGGGATAATTATCATGAAAGAGGTAATTTATACCAAAAAAAATAAAAGATAAATTGGACAAGTTTTTTTAAGGGAACCACCATGAATTCAGTCCCATGTTTACATATAAGCTTGTATGTTGCAAATGAAGGCAACTTCCAAATGGAACTAAAAAAAGTGATGGATGCCTTTGATATATATAAGCCAGTTATATTGACTTAAGGATCTGTTGACTTACAGCACCGATGCAGAATGTCATGATGTTATGATTTTTGGAAAGTACCCACACCATATAAAATTTTCCCAGCTCTCATAAATCTGCAGCACCAGCTATATGTCTGGAAAAAGATCCAGGGATCCAGAAATGTTTATCACATTTTGGTAGGTAATGCTGCACAATAAAAGGCTATGTGCAGGGTGTGTGCAATTCAAAGAACACTTAGCAGGGTGGTGCAGACTGAGCAGCAAAGATACTCACAATACATGCTAACAGTTGTATAAGCAGATGGAAATGAGCAATAGAATTAAAATTAGGTACTCTGTGTGTGCAAATGAAGTAAAACAAGATGGCAGAGCAATTCAGAAATGTATAAAGAGAATGACGTGGTATATGAACACTAGTGGTAATGACCTCAGCCAAACCCTCATGTACATGCCATGGAACTGCAGAAATATGCTAGGTGTTGCTGCAGCTTTAGTGAATGTGTATGTGCAACAGGCTATTATTGCTGCTACTACCCATAAGGGTGCTTCTTCATCCTTGCAGGCATCATGTCATTTGAATGCACTTAACATTTCATGACCTTTATGACACCAACACTATAGACTGGTCCTGTGTAAATACAGATACCTTATAGGGACTAACAGACATGTGTTGGCCTTATATGCACGCTCATAGAAGTCATGGATTACCAATCCCAATGGAAACAAAAGTATGTGTGACTTTATGTATACTAGGTACAGAGACCTTTCAGTGACCAATAGGTAACACAGTGGGGATATTTCAGCGATCTACCTTTAGAATACCTGTAAGTTTCTCTATAGCATGCTACAGCATACACATGAACATATGTGGTTTCCACATACCTCAGAGGAGTGAGCTTAATCATGCAGACTTTCTATGAACTAGCCCATTTCCTGAGATGCTGGGGGTCACAGACTGCACACACATTGAAATAAAGGCCCTACCTGGTGATCATGGGAGAAGGTATGTGAACCGTGAAGAGTATCACTCCATTAACTGCCAGATGGTCTGCAACACATAGGTTAGCATCTACAATGTTATAATGACTGAAAACCTGCAAAATGAATAAAATGTCAACTAGGAGAATAAAAATAAAACTCTTTAATATCAATAAGTTATAGTTCCCTAATGTGCTTAATTTACATTCTTATATTGCAGAGTCCTATGCTTTTTTTAGAAATTAAGTAATAGTTGGACATCAGATATGTTTTAGATTACTGCTGACATCTTTGCATGAACATTGATTAACCATTTGGTATGAAAGAATTACAAAGATTTTTTTAGTGATTCTCCCTTTTCTCATTTTATTTTTGAAGTTACTGAATTTTGCTTAAGAATTTTTTTTCATATTTGGTGGACATTGCTATCATTCGATTAAAGGTGGCCTTTTTTTGTCATCCTTTGGCAACTTGTTTATGGGTTTCTTTGAGAAGCTGGTTATTTGTTTCTCAGATTTCAGCATCTGCAACAAGTTGTTGCATGTTTGCATTATATAAATGATTTAATATTTGTATGTAAAGGGGATACTAATGGGGTTTCTAATCTTTTTCAATGTAATAATTGTAATGGCTTAGATTTTACTTTGAATTCTGAAATTAATACGAATAAGGTTAATTTTTTGAACTCGGTTTTGTTTGGCCTTGCCAAATGAGGTGTTTGCCTCAGGATTTATAGAAAACTCATATAAACTGGTATGTTTTTATAGCTGAAGTTTCCACCCCTCACATACTTTATGTTCTCTTCTTTATGGGACACTATTATGTGTGACGGTATGCTGTGACAAGGATAATTTTTTTTGGATGAGGCATCAAAAGTTATTTCTACATTTTTAGTAACAAGTTATGCGATGTCTGACATAGAGTCAGCATATTATTGAGTGAGTCAAGCAGTCAGGACAACTTTATTGGCAATCAAGTCATGTAAATATAAAGACAAGTATGATACATACATATATGTGTGTATATATAGATATATATATATATATATATATATATATACACACACACACACACACACACATATATATATATATATATATATATATATATATATATATATATATACACACACACACACACACACACACACACATATCATGAGAGTAACAAATGTAATTATTATGTCATGGAGTATGATATTTTATGAAATTCCATACAAACAGTAGTACTAAAAGTGTGAAAATTCCTTTTGAATGATTTTGGGTTAAAAATATGTGCTAACAATAAGCTTAAATTTGCCTTCTGCTGTGATAGGAATTTAGCAGACTGTAGGTCATACTTTTTTAGAAAGTCTGTTGAAATATTAACGACAATCCAAACGTATGGTGCTACCACTTGTAGGGCTTGCAGTATTTGTCCCTTCTTTTTAACATATTAATGGGATTAAATTGGATGTGTATGGCTCTTATTCTTGCTTTACAGAAGCTTTTATGTAATGAAATGTCCATGTGGTCACATCTATATTAGTGAGACCAAAAGAAAATTCAAAACTAGGATTCAGAAACAAATATGGGATATTATAAATAATAAAGAAGGCAGATCTGTGGCTTATCATTATTTTAATTGTCATGTATCAGATCCTGCGGGTACACAAGTTTGTGTTTTACAACCGACAGGTTTTATAATCAAAGAAGCTGTATTTTTTATAATTAATTTTCATATTTTAGCTCCTAATGGACTTAATGCAGATATATACTGGAAGGCTTTGATAAATTAATTTTCTTCATTTTATTTTTAATTGTTTCATTCTATTTTATTTAATTAAGTCAATTGATATATAGGGGTTTGGTATAGTGGTTAATGTGTTTACCTCACAGACACAAAGCACAGGGTTTGATTCCCACCTTTGAACGGGAAATTTGTTTGGCTTAAAGTGACCCACAAAGGAAGCCAGCCTAGAACTTACCCATGAACCTATATATTTAAATGTTGTGGGGGGCTTGTAGCTTAGGTCCCTTTGAAAGTCTCTGACCAAGGCATTAAATGGTTAGCTATGATGTGGTTGTAAAAAATATTTTTTTTCCAAGTTGCCATTTTATTATTTATCTACAGTGTGTCTGCAGGCCACCCAGACATTTACTATGACACTAACATATTAGACATGTGCAGTCTTTATCAACAATCTGTGAGGGGTGACTTTCCCCTAGGGCATCTTACTGGTGATGCCAGATTGGTCCTGGGGCCCTGGTTGAAGACACCCATCTGAAATATATGCAGTGTGCTACATTATAAATACAGCCATGCTTTATCACAAACCTGGATCATTGTGGAGAATTTGTTTGGGCTGCAAAGGGTCCACTTTCACTGCTTGGATATATCTGGTGGTGCCCTGTAGTCTGTCCCTTACATATGTGCAAAAATCTTCTCAGTGTGTGCAGTGTTACACAACATGGTAATTAGGATGCAGTTGCAGCACGGGGGACAATTCTGGGATGAACATCTCCCAGCACAATAGGCAGTTGAGGGTGAACCAGATGAGAAGTCAGGAGGACTGAGCAGTACAGTATGAACATGCTAGATAGAGGTGAGTACAGTATGCTGTGCACTGGCAAAGATGCTTTGGCTGGCAATACCTCTGCATCACAGATATTGCCAGTGGCCCTACATCTGACCTGTACATAGTTGTACTGCTGGCCACCAATGGCAATGATGTCAGTAACAAGATCCTGTCAAGCACGTTCAGGGCAGGGCCAGTCAGCAGTCTGTGGCCTAAAGAACTATCAGCAATATGGAGGACCTTCAGCAACAACTCATTCTGTACATCAAAAAAAGTACAGTTGTGTAAGTAAACTTCCCATTACAGTAGATGTTCAAATGGCCATTTATTTCAGTCAAGAAAGTACCTGAGTTGTCTGTGGGCATCCAAGGTATGGATTATCCTTTCTCCCTTAATTTTGGGTTCAGGAAAGAAAATGGGGCGATGGATTGGTTTAAAGTAAACTCGGATGCCACTCTGTTTAAAAAATGATTAATTTTCAAAGAAACCCTGTCCATGTGGAAAATGAGGTAGGGATGACTCATCAGAAGAGTTTGCAACTCAGATACTCTTCTTGCAGAGGCCAGAGTAATCAGTAAACCCATTTTCCATGTTAAGAAGCTAAAGTCAGCCAGGTTAGCTGATTCAAATGGAACAAGTGTTAGCTTCTCTAACACAAAATTAAGATCCCAAGGAGGGGCCACCAGTTTTCTTGGAGGCCTCTTATGCAAAATCTCTTTCAAAAACATTTTGACATGAGACTGCATTGAAAGAGGAAGATCCATGGGCAGCCATGCTGAAATGGTCTATAAACAAACATTGCTAGAGGAAGGATAATAACTCATGCAAATATTTTTAAAACCAGAGAACAACTTACTCTGAATGGGGGTTGATTATGTTGTTGGCACCAATTAGAAAACCTTTTCCTTTTGCTAATATATGACTTTCTAGTAGCAGATTTTCTTGCCTCCATTAGTACCTGCTGCACATCCTCAGTAAATATGTGCCTAAAAAGAATTAAGACCCTATCATCCATACAGTCAACTAAAGTTGATTGGTGTTGGGGTGTATCAAACACCCCTGTTTTTGTGTGAGCAGATCTAGAGGAAGCTTTTGGTAATTGCCCCTGGCTATTTCCAAAAAGAAGGAGGAACCACAGTTGCTGGGCCAGAAGATAGTCACCACAATGATCTTGGGCGATTCCTTCTGAATCTTCAGAAGTACCCAGAATATTAGTGGAAAGGGTGGAAAAGCATACAGCAACTTTCCTGTCCAAGGAAAAGAAGGGGTATCTGTCTTTTAGGCCTTTTTACATAGAGTCCTGGAGAAGAATCATGCCAGCTGATTGTTCAGAAAGGAGGCAAAGATGTCTCTTTCAATAACTCCCCACAGATAGATCAAATGCTGGAAGACCCCTGATCTGGTTTCCATTTGTGAGGGCTTGTCCTTGTCATGATCTGTTTGACTGCCACACAATTTTGCTCTGACAGAATGTAGGGTGCCCTTCAGATTGTGCTGTGAAGCTATATCCCAAGCTAACATGGCTAGCCTGCAAAAGGGGTAAAACCTGGTTCCTCCTTGCTTGTTGATGTACCACATGACTATGGTATTGCCTGTAAAAACTTGAACATGTCCTGGGTACCAAATAGGATACAGAGAGTTGAGTGTCTTGCTCACGACAAGCATCTCTTTTATGTTTATGTGCTTTTGTCTGTCTTTGGTATCCCACACACCTTGCACTTTTATCCCTCCTAAACTGCTCCCTAAGCAAAGTCCAAGGCTTCTGTGGTGAATGACTGCTTTGGAATAGGGAATAAGAAGAGGTGATATGGATTTAGGGATATCTGTTGCCTCTACTAACTGATTTGTCTTCTGAAACTCCACACTGGGATTGAAAAAGACAAAGTGTGTTGGTGCTGAGACCAAAGAGACTTCAGATACCACTGTATCTTTCTCATTTTAAGTTTTACCAAGGGTACCACAAGAAATACAGAAGCCATGAAACCCAAAATCATGAGGTATTTCCTCACAGAGACTGAAGTCTGATCTAGATAACAGATCTGTTTTTCCTGAGGAAGAAAAACTCTGAGAACTATGATGACTAGTTGACATCCCAGAAACACAATCCTGTGAGAAGGAGTCAAGAAAGACTTCTGAATTTTCTCTTGGAATCCCAGCTTGTGTAACAGATCTCTCACCCAAAAGAGAGATTTCTGACACTTTGAAAAAGACTCTGCAAAGATAAGCAAGTCATCTAAATATGGAAAGATATGGATAATATGAAGCCTGCAATGAGCTTCATCTGGAACTAGACCTTTGTGAACACTCTTTTTGCAGTGGATAGTCCAAAAGGTAAGGCAAATAACTGATAATATGATCCAGAGACACAAAACGTTCAGGAATATTTGAAATTTTGATAAACAGGGATGTGAAGATAAGTATCTTTTAGATGATTTAGTGTCATCAGGAAACTTGTGACATAATTTTGAATTTGGGCACTATCACAAACACGTTTAGAAATGAAAGATCCAGAACTGGCTAAGGTTCATAGGTGTGTACTAGGCTAATGGCCCTGGAGTTTTTGCAAGCCTAGCCCATAGGCTTACCCTGGCATTGTGCCACCCGACCTTAGTTTCTAGTCCCTCTGTCGAGTAGAGCCACTGGAGTGATCCCTGGGGTGAATTTTCTATTTCCCATCCATTCATCAAGATTTCTGTTGAAGAGGGCCAGTGAGGTGCTGTGTTTGACATGTATGGGAAGTCTATTCCATAGCATGGGCAGTCTCTGGGTTATGAACCTGTCCCTCCAGCACGTTCTGTTGATTGTGGTAATGAAGGTGAGGTCTCTGGAGCGTGCGGTGTGGAGGGATTGGGATTTCTTTAGATGTAGCATTTCTAACAGAGCTGGGGTCAGACATGGCTTTGTAAGTCAAACAGAGATCGCCTCTAAGTAGCAATATGAGACGGAGAATAGTTAGAGTTTTTTGAGTCTGTCCATATAAGACAAATGTTTAAGGCCTAGGATTATCTTTGTGAGGTACTTTTGTGGCCTCTCCAGTTGTTGCAGTTGTCTAGTGAGGTACATGCCAAATGGGGCATTGTACTCAATGATTGGGCTAATGAGGGAAAAGTAGAGGGAGGCAATGATCTTTTTCTTCCTGGATGCAAAACCCTTAGTAATAAGATGTGCCACATAGAAGGACTTTCTGACCACAATGGGAGTGTGATGGTCAAAAGAGAGGTTGCTGTCAACCTGTGTTCCCAGATCTCTTAGAACTTCTTCTGTGTTCAGGGGACTACCATTGATGTGGTAGTTCATGGGAACTGGGTTTTTCTCAAAGGGGATGACAACACATTTTTTGGCACTGAGCTTAAGGCCATGGTTCTGACACCAGTCGTTCATCTCAGTGAGGCCTTTCTGTAGGATGTCAACATCACTTGAGGAGTTAATAATGGCTCCCAACTTGCAATTGTCTGTGAACTTTGTCAGCCAGAGTCCTTTCGTGTTGGCCTGGACATCTGAGAAGTAGATACCAAACAGAAGAGGACCCAGGACCAATCCCTGTGGGACTCTACTTGTGACTGGTTGGCAGTCTGACTTGGAGTCAGTGACTTTCACATTGTAGGTTCTATCTGAGAGCCAGTTTGCAACCCACCTAATGATATAGGGGTTGATGCCTAGCTTAGTGAGTTTTTCTATGATTCCTGAGTGGGGAATGGTATCAAAGGCCTTGGCCAGATCAAGGTAGGCTGTATGAACCACCTTGCCTTCATCCACAGCTCTGGTGACTGACTCAAAGAAGTCAAACAAGTTGAGCAGGCATGATCTACCCTTCACAAAACCAAACTGTGTGGGATCCAGAGATTGGAGATTTCCTATATCCTTGTTTATTGGGTCCATGATGATGTGTTCCATACCTTTGCATATCAGATTTGTCAGGCTAATGGGGCGATAGTTCCTAGGGTCTGTAGTCACTCCTCCTTTGTGGAGAGGGATGACTATAGCAGTGCGCCATTCGTAACGGACAAAGCCTGAGGTGAGGCTGTGATTGAACAGGGCACACAGGTGAGGTGCCAGTTCACCCTGTAGTTCATGTAGAACACAGCCAGGGATATTGTCAGGTCCCATAAAAGCTGTATTCTTGGCCTTTGACAGTGCTGTTTTAACCTGTGCAGCAGTAATACTGGGTGCCTGGCAATCTACTGGTATTGTGATTGGTCCTCTGGTGGGAGAGAGGGGTGAAGTTGGCACTGAATCTTTTGGCCAGTATATTGGCAATATCTGTTGGCTTGGTATAGGAAATACCATTGTGCAGTAGCTCAGAGCAAATCTGGGTATTGCTGTGGAGGTTCTTTACATAACTATAGAAGGCCTTGTGGTTGTCTTTACTGTCTGCTGCAATTCTGTTTTCATAGCTAGCTTTAGAAGATTTGATGAGGGATCTTAACTTTTTGCTGAGGCTGATAAGGGAGTTTTTCCAGTCTTGGGACTTCACCTTATTCCACATCAGTTTCCTCCTTCTGTTGTAGAGTTTGTTTATGGCAGGGGGACCACCATATTGGCTTCCTTTTTTTGGAGGAGAGTATCTTGGTTCTATTAGCTATGGTGAGATCCGTACGTGTTTGTACAGTGCATTGGTGTATGATTCAGTGGTCATCCAACTATTCTCCATTTGAAAAGGTGCCATGAAGTTAGCCACCCTCTGTTCTTAGGAGCCCAAAGTTAGCTTTGGAGAAGTTTTTCATGGTGGTTACCATTGCAGGGGGGAGGGTGGGATGTGAATTTCCAAGGTGATTAGTTTGTGGTAGGATCTAACCAGGGAGGAGTTGACTATTGGTGTAGAGCAATGGTTGCCCATGTTAGTAAAGACCAGGTCAAGGATGTTGTTACCTCTAGTGGGGGTAAGAACAAGCTGGTCCAGGGCACTGGAATTAATGAATTCCAGGAAAAATTGGGCAAGTGTATGGGTACATGAGTAGTTTTGCCAGTTAATAGAGAGGTAGTTGAAGTCGCCTAGTATGAGAGTGTTAGGTTGGACCATAATATTCTCCAGGGTGCTTAGGAATGTGGAGTGAGTGTCTTGGGGCATGGTTGGGGACCTATAACAGGCTACAACCTGAATCGCTGTCTTATCCAATGTTAGCTGCATCTGAAGTATCACTGATGCATTATGTTGGGTTACCAGTCTGGAGTTGTGCACATCCTTTATGAATATGGAAACATCACTGCCTTTGGAGCTTTGGTCCAAGCTCTGCGGCCAAAAGGTGTGGAATGAGTTATAGCCTGGTAGTGCAGGGATGCTTTCTGCTGCCTTGAATCAAGTCTCTGTTACAGCACACATGTCATTGTTCTCCATTTTAAGGAGTTCTTTGAGCGAGTGCATTTTGAGATTTGCTTCCAAGCATTTTCTTTCTTTGGCACTAAAAACATCCTTGAATAAAACCCTTTTCCCACCTGGGAAGGAGGAACCGATTCTATCACTCTCTGAGACAGCATGTCATGAAGGACAGGTGGAAATAAGAGAGTCTGGTCAGGAGGATGAGGAATTATCCCTGAGAAAGGAGAAATTTCCTCTCATTGCCAAGATCTTCAGAACCTATTTATCTGAAACTATCTGTTGCCAAAAAGAAAGTGGAGATTCAGACTTTCTGGAAGACAAAAGGAGGTGCCAGGATGAGAGAAGGGAACAAAGTCTCTTAAATGTTTTGTACAAAAAAAGATGATTTTAATGTTATGGGACTCAAGGGAGGGAAATGGCAGATAATATTGCTTTTGGACTAGAAGAAATTGCATAGCGATATTTTCTTTTTACAAGAGTTATACTTAAATTATGTTAGACTATTAAAACATATCAGGAAAGAAAGATCTTTCCTGGACCATGGGACCAACGGTTTGTTTCATGGTCAAGTCAAAAATGATGCCTCTTTCCTAGGGAAAACAAAAATGGTCCATCTAAAATAGTCATTCTGACTGTTTGGACTGTCCTTGGTTTGGGGAGTTTCCAGAATTCTTCTTGGAACCCCCTTGCTATTTAACATCTTATAACCTGCATTTTTCTGAGACTGTTTATTTTGTTTCTTATCTAAACTGGATTAGAGAATCCCTTGGAAAATTTGGAAATGGGAGGCTGTAAAAATCTTAGAGATTACCTGTATCAGCTTACCCCCTTTCATCACACTTTTTTATCATGTCTGCATCAGGGGGGTCAAAAACTAAAGATCTACCTAAAGGAAATTTTAAAATCTCATTTTTAACATCATCTGAGAGGTTCAGAGAATGCTGCCATGCAAACCTCCTCTAAACAGTACCAGTGGCCATAGCCCTTGAAGAAGCATCAGCATAGTCATACATACACACACTGTATAGAATGAGTCAAATTCTAGACCAACCGTGCTGGAAGCAGTGAACATAGTAACAGAGAAAAGGGAATTGGAAGTGGGATACTTGGAAATTGGTGGCAACAAACTGCGTAGAGGGAAAGTGAATTGTGGGAGCAATGCATAAGGGATGGTGTTTTGGGGAAGGAGTGGGGTTTGAGGGAAGGCAGGAAATGAATAAGTTATATACTGTTAGACGGACAATGTACAGAACATTATATATGATGTATAATGTTTACAACTGAAAATATGTCAATATGATTCATTTTCATTTATATAAATGTATGTTTGCCTATGTCATATATGATAATTCAATAAAGATGTTTCTTGTTTAACAAACAAAAAAAAAACAGAATAGAAGAAATTAGATTTCTTGAGGCAGAGTTTTTCTCACAAGAAAAAAATGTACACAAAACATTCCTCATACTTTCACAATTAGTCAAAACAAACCTTAACATATGAACCTTACAATTCAAAAATTTAAAAGTCACAGTTGCAGAAGCAAACACTTTTTCCCATACTTGCCAATAATCTTCCCATCCTTATCAAAATAGCAGAAGTAGAATTAACTGTTTCACAGCAGGATTACCTAAAGCTACAGCTGCTGGTTCAGATTTTGGAAGAGTGTATAAAAACTTAAAAGACCAAGGAATTTTGTAGATCTGCCTCTTAGGGGCAACTGGATGACTGTCCAGAAAATTGCAGGCAGTGACAACATATCCTCCAAGTCAGACAAAACTGCAAGAATGAGTGCAGGTTCTGGAAATTCCTTCGTAACAATTCATAGTATTTTCTGAGCGACTGAGAAACCTCTGTGTTTCCCCACAAAGAAAGAGAAACCCCCACATGAAGAATAAGAAAATGAGATCTCCTCCGAGTTTGAATCAAAAATCTGAGGATAAAGCCCTGTTTCTGTCCCTTCATCCTCCTGTCCAGATTCAGAATCTTGAATCTCTTCAGGATAGGAAGTATCCTCCTTTCTTTTACCAGAAGTGATCTTACAAGTAGTATCAATAGCCTGAATTAAATCCTGATTCAGTAAACTACTTCTGTCTAAGAAAATTTGGGGAGAAATTGATATAAAATTAGTTTTCTGCTTCTTTTTGACAACAAAAATGGGACCAACGGTTTCATTCATAGCAGCAGCAGCTTCCCTAGAAATGGACACAACACTGTAGCAAAACAGGGAAGCCTTCCTTATTTTCATTCTTAGGATGGGCAAGAGTGGCTCTCCTTTGCCCACTGAGGGTACCCCAACAGCTGCAGAGAATGTGGCTAACCCCCAGTCCATAGTAGCTCTAGGCGCTACACCAGAAGGTAAAAGATGAGTGTTTTGAAGTAAAACAATTGGCCACAGCAGTCACCTCTTTGTAGAGGAGGCAAAACTGCTGTGGTGGCAAAGGTTGTTTGCTTAACTTTTTCTTTTTGTGGCTGGAAGGGTGACCAACTGTGGACTGACAGTTTGCTCCATAGTCAAGCTGAACATGGTGACTCTTTTACAGGGAAAACAAGCAGCAGATGCAGGTAAAAAGCAAGTCTTTATAAGTATTTTTTTTCCCAGACAAAAACAGCAAAAAGCACTTTAAATCATGTTACCAGCCCCACAAAGTTAAACAAACACAATTTTTCCTCAGAAAAAAGTTTGTTATTAAATGGAAGTGTTTTTCTCCAAAGGGAACTTATCTGCTCAACAAAAAAGCCAACCATCAATCATGAAAAACCTCAGAGGGGCCTACTCTTGGCAGTAAAAGTCAGAAGGGCTTGGTGCCCAAACTTGTCTTTTACTCAGCTCAGTTTGAGCTCCCATAAAGTTTGGGTGCATGAGAGGTGTCCTGAAGCTTTGGAAGCAGGCTGGCTGTTATATCCTATGTAGGATATAACACATACAGCTAAGGCTACTGCAGCTGTGATCAATATGACAAACATCTTACTCTTCCTAGCCCTTCCTTTGCTGGATATAATGCTGTGTTTACCAAACCATATACTATATGAGTATGCCAAGATGGACTGCTTGCCCAGTTAGTCTATCTACAATGTAACATTGCACACTCAGCTGGGATTGTTAATGGTAGACATAAAAGTATGGTTCAACCACTAAAAAGCACACAATAACAACTGCAATCCTGACAAAAACATTTACAACCCTGACCCACTCAGTTAAGTGGTCTGACAGTGGCACCCCCAAAGACACAGTACTGTACATATCATATGCTCTTCCATAGGTAAACCACAGGGTAATATCCTCTGTGGTCACCTTCAGCAGACACACAGCCACCCACAAGCACATTGCCATGTAGGAAGTACCTGTAGTGGTATACTGTGAGTGTTACTGTGCCACATTACTGTTATACACACTTATGTATGTGTCTTACAAAATGCTATACATACCTATGTATCTGCGCCATCATAAGCCACTGCTGTCCTGTCTTCTTTAAGAGGTACATTTCACAACTGCTTTTTTGAATGGGTTTCAAATTGACCTTTCTGTCACTTGTGTATTCCCCCTTCTATGCTCCACTGACTACTTTTCCCTTATTAAAATGCTTAACAGGCACTGTATATTTTCCCACAGCAAGTATTTCTACAAAGAAACATTCATTTACATCTACAGACAAGAAGGTATAAGGAAAATGTTGCACATACCTTTAGCAGGTAGTATTTCTGCTTTACACACAGTTGATTGCCTTTAGTAGGTGAACATCATTTCAGAAATGCAGCTCTACGGCATCTTCTGTAGCTCATTGATCCTCTCTGCATCTGTCTGGGTTATATTTCACTGATATGTCTCTTGAGTGTAATCATTATGCAAATAAGAGTTCAGTTCATGAATATCTTGGAGTCACTCACTGTATGCATTGTTCTTGTTCTACTTATAAGTAGCTCTTTATGAACAGTTCATGCCTGAATATCTGCAAGCACTTTGTGCATGTATGGGAGTGTTAATATCTGCTGGAGGTTTCCTATAATTCCCTGTTCATGCTTGATGACCATGGGATCACCAAAGAGCACTGTCTTTAAAATACTTGCAGAACATGCTTTATAGCTGAACTATGGCTACAAAATTTCACATCTTCTACCCTTTTTTCCTTCAAGTTCAAAGTGGCATTGCCCATCTCAAATCCTGCCACTACATTGTGTAAAAGTTCTTGCAATGGGAAACTGGAGTGATCATGGGATGGCAGCCTTTATTCTCTGGTATGTGACCTGGTGAATGGTCATGGATTCAAGTGCCATTTGTGCATGCAGGGCACCCCAGTGTGTCTTGCAGAAGACCAAAATCTTTCTCCACGTGTTGTATACAGTCCATCAGGACTGTGTGCTTATGGACTATTATTAGAGTTCCCAGTATAAAGCGGATGCCTGGTACTGTCTCACCAGGGCTGTTACTGATGCCACTAGTGTTCCACATACTTTCAAGCACTACAGGAGCCACTACAGTGACTTGAGCAGCTGCCATCAAGATCGTCTTCACTGATAGGAAGAGGTCAGAGTGAGAATTTCTGAAATATACTGTAAGTAGTTTTTCTTTGTGCTTGTTTTTATGTTATCCTGCCAGCATAGACTGTACTCTACTTAATGTAACTTGTTTTTCGTCCCATAGCCCAGCAAGCCAGAGTGGAGAATTAGTAGCAGTACCAGAGGAGGCTGACACTGTGCATTCTAAAGTTTTAGTTCTCAGTGTCTGAGCAATCATATTGGATACACCACACCCATAACACATTTAAACTTCTTAGGTATTTTAATTGTGAGGAATATCATCAGCTTTTGGTTGATGAGTGCAACTTGTCAGTAGGCCAATGCAGTAGTTTGTTAATAGATATGTTTGTTAGTTGCTGGAAGTTTGGCTATAGCAGTGCTGCTACACTGGTTCAATAGGTGGCACATTCACTTTTCATGGTACATGCAAAGAAAGTTGTGAGTTCTACTCCCACAGCAGGGTCCTTTGCTTCCATTTACATTGCAAGCACTATAGTTCAGTATGGGGGAGGGGCATGAACTGCTGTCCTATACATGAGACCCTATACCCTAAGGCCCTATACCACTGAGTCTGTGGTACCTGCATATCACAGGCAGGATAACTTCTCCTACAGTGCACAGAAGAAAACATACCTATATATCCCCATGAAAATACTTTACTAAATGCAGTCCTAGTTACAGCACATGACATCACAGAGTTTGTATTTAATAGAGTAGCACACAACTTATTCAGGTTGTGCAGGCTGCACATCTCAGATTATAAACATCTTCATTTGTATTAGACCCCTGTTTTTGTCACCAATGTTTTTTTTTCATGAGAGTACTACAGTTTTAATTGAGCTAACTTGTTTTCATTATTATGCTGTACAGTATTTCACTGTATATTTGCATTTCTCCCCTCCCCCAACTGCTATCCTTTAGGTTTATTAAATTTCTTTTGGGGTTGTTCTGTAGTTTCTTTCCGTTTATTTTCCTTTATTACACAGCAACACGTGGGGTAACTGGCTAGGTTTAAAATGGCCAACAATGGTAGTTAGCCTAGTACTAATCTATGAACCCATGAATACTGACAGCAGCATCTGTGACCTGCCATGGACCACAGGTCCCCACTGACCATCACCACCTGCCCCATCAATATCACAGGCTGCCATGGCTGCATCTCCAGAGGTACTGGTGGAGAATGTAGATAGGCCTGTAGTCCTTCCTGTGGTAGGATATCACCACTTGAAGGTGGTGCTGTCCTTCCCAATGATGGCTCTGCCAGGTATGAATCCCTTACATCCAAAAGAGGCAGCCTGCAGGAGTAGTAGAAGGAGAGCTTGTGGACCAGAATCACTGGCTACCTGGAAAGACTCCTCTTGCAGCTTGCAGAGTCACATCTTTGCCCACCAATGGCCTCACCACTGCAGCCAAGACCCAGTGATGAAGGTGCCAAAGGTGATCCTACTGGATCTGACATGAGCAGCTTGGCAATGGTGAAATATACACCCTGTCCCCACTCATGATGTTCCTCTCCCTTTTGTGCCTATGCTCTTCCTTGTTTAGTCCACACTATTACCATTGTCTTCCTTCTGTTTGATTGCTGTCTCCTAATCCACTGTGCCCTCACAGTGTGTCAGCACTCCCCTGTCAATCTTGTTCATCTTCTATAACTTTTGTGTGCCCTGCTTCCTATCCTAACCCTCTTACAATTCCTTCAACTTTCCTTACCTCCATCTTACCTTCTTGCTATATATAAACTGGGTGCCTGTCCTTAAAAAAAAATATTACCTGACATTTCCCTCCCCCCATCCTGTTCATTCCTTAGTACTTCCCCTTTTGTGCTTCCTTCTGCTAGTTTTCCTCATTTTTGTAACTATTCTATATTCTCATTTTGATCCTTTAATGTGAGGAAAAAATGAATGAAACCAGTGTACTGATCCCATGAAAGCCGATAGCTCCCTTTTCCATCTTACCAGGTCTGTTCTCCCAAGAACACAATGAGCTGCATCAAACAGCCTATGCACATCAAGTTCCCAAAAATTTCTCATTGCATTCCTTGGCTTCCATTTGGTAATACCTGGCCATGAGCAGGTTTAGTAATTAGTTGCTGTCTTCACTCAGCTATTTCACTATAATCATTAACGCACCTAAGGTTGTGTTATGCTTGATAGGTAAACAGCAACTGCTCTGATACAATCACAGCTGACATGTTTCTGAATCCCAGGGAGATAGTTCTTCATTAAAAAAAAATCCGATACAATATTAGCTCTAACTTAAGAAAGTATGTTTTACATAACAAGTAACTACTTAGAAGATGCAATTTTCTAGCTGTATCTTGGCTCTGACTATAGGTATACAAGGCCTTGAAATTCCACTGGCTGCAACAGACAAGAAGTACATCGCCCAGATTAAAACTTTGAGTCCAGAGCCTGTTTGAACATCCAGGTGTTAACATCAGAAATATTGTCTTATTAGGATTAATTACCTAACGTGTAATATACACGACTGACTAACTGAAAGAAATGGGATAGTGAAAGGAAGGCTTGTGAAACAATAACACATCAGTGAAAAGTAGAAATTAAATTTTTCCATGTCTTAAATCTTTGTAGAGTCCTGAATGGCTAGCAATCCAGAACTCAGCAAGAAGAAATAAAGTTGGGGAAATGGGATAACCTTAAGGCACTCCTCAACTCTGAATTCTGATCACTGAATTAAATATTTTAATATTTTAAGAGTGAAGAGTGCAACAAAGTAAAGCTACAATAGCATTATGGATTGTACCTGGAAATGTTAATTTTTTTGAAGCAAGTTAAAAAATTACTGCCTACTTTGCCTGTTTTGTTAAATGCTTTGCAGGCTTCAATTAAGTGGAAGGCAAAATCAGTATTAAAACACTACTTATGATTTTCAATATTCATTAATGTAGCCTGTGCTATATGATTTGCAGTAGACATTTTCCCAGATGGAATCAATCCAAATTAGTTGGAGTGAGCAACTGAAGAATGATATTGTAATTGGTAATATGTAGTTAGTAATACATTTTTTCATGTATTTCATAGGTTCATACGTTCATAGGTAGGTACTAAGCTATCTGCCCAAGGGCATTTATAAGCCTAGCCAGAATGTGTTGGCTTTCGCCTCCCTTTTAAATTAGTTTCCTGGGCCTCTGTCTAGCAGGGCCATTGAAGTGATCCCCAGGATGAATTTATGATTTCCCATCCACTCGTCAAGGTTTCTCTTGAAGAGTGTCAGTGAGGGGCTCTGCCTAACATAAACTGGGATTCTATTCCAGAGTGAAGGAAGTCTCTGGGACAGGAATCTATCCCTCCAGCATGTCCTGTTTATTGTTGTGTTGAGGTTTAATTCACTGGAGCGTGTGGCTCTAAGAGATTTGTTTTTCTTGAGGTGGAGCATGCCCATTAATTCCGGGTTGGACATGGCCTTATACGTCAGGCAGAGATCACCTCTGAGCAGGCGGTAAGCAACTGAGTAGAGCTGGAGTTTCTTTAGTCGAGCTGCATAGGGCATCTGTTTGAGGCCCATGATCCTCTTGGTGAGGTACTTCTGTGGCCTTTCCAGCTGTTGCAAGTGTCGAGTAAGGTACATTCCAAATGGGGCATTGTACTCTGTTATGGGCCTAATGAGTGATGAGTAGAGGGGCACAATAACCTCTATTGATCTAGATGTGAACCTTTTCATGATTAGGTGGGCTACATAGAAGGAATTTCTAACCACTTTGGCAATGTGATTATCAAAGGAGAGGTTGCTATCTACCTGGGTCCCCAGGTCCCTAATTACATCTTCTGTACTTAGTGGATTACCACCTATGTGATAATTTGTGGGCACTTTGTTTTTCCCAAAGGGGATGACTATGCATTTTGTAGCATTTAGCTTAAGGCCATGGTTCTGACACCAGGTAACTGTCTCTGTGAGACCCTTCTGGAGGATGTCTATGTCAGCCAGAGAGTCGATTATGGCCCCCAGTTTGCAGTCATCTGCAAACTTGGTCAGCCATAATCCTCCCGTGCTTGCCTGTACCTCAGAGAAGTATATACCAAACAGGAGGGGTCCCAGGACCAAGCCTTATGGGATGCCACTTGTGACTGGTTTAGAGTCAGACATGGCACCCGCAACTCTGAACATGTGTGTTCAATCTGTGAGCCAGTTGTCAACCCATCTCATGTCATAGGGGCTAATGTTCAAGCTGGTGAGCATATCTATGATGCCAGATGGGGAATGGTGTTGAAGGCCTTAGCGAGTTCCAGGTAGGCTGTGTGGACTACCTTTCCTTCATCTATGGCCTTGGTAACTGTTTCAAAGACGTTAACTAGGCTTTGGAGGCATGATCTGCCTTTAACAAAGCCAAATTGGGTAGGGTCCAGTGTTTGGAGGTTCCCAATGTCTCTGTTTATGAGATCCATGATGACTCGCTCCATAGCCTTGCAGACCAGGCTAGTCAGGCTTATAGGGTGATAGTTCCCTGGTCCTGTTGTGGCACCACCTTTGTAGAAAGGGATGACTGTTGCTGTATGCCATTCTTTGGGTACATAGCCTGTGGTAAGGCTGAGTTTGAACAGTGAATTTAGGTGAGGGTTTAGTTCATTTTGGAGCTCGTGTAAGACGCAGCCAGGGATACCATCCGGTCCCATTGCTGCTGTGTTTTTAGCTTTGGAGAGGGCTGTTTTTACTTGCTTGTCTGTGATGTCTGTGGCTCTGCATTCTTCTGGGATGGACACGGGCCCTTTTGGGGGTGATTGGGGGTAAAGTTTGCACTGAACCTTTCAGCCAGAATGTAGGCAATGTCAGTTGGTTCAGTGTATTTTTTTGCCATTTTGCACTAGCTCAGAGCATATCTGAGAGTTTCCACCTAGATTCTTGACATAGTTAAAGAAGGCTTTGTGATTATATTTAGAGTCTTTGGCAATCTTTCTTTCGAAACAGGCCTTGGATGATTTTATGAGGGATCGTAGTTTCTTGCTAATAATGCCTTTCCTTTTTGGGATTTTGCTCTATCTTGTAATAGTTTCCTCCTTCTGTTGTATAGTTTATTTATGGCCAGGGACCACCGGACTGGTTTCCTCTTTTTGGAGGAGTGAGTCTTGGTTTTACTTGGGATGGCTCGATCCATGCATTCCTGTAAGTGCTCATAAAATGCATTTGTAAAGGATTCTGCAGTTTGGGTAGTATTATCCTTAAGCACGGGGGCTTGGAACCTTTCCACCTCGGTCTTGAGAAATGAGAAGTTGGCTTTTGAAAAGTTTTTCATAGTGGTTTCCTGACCAGGGTTGGGGTTGGGATGTGGATGTCAGTGTGATCAGTTTATGATCTGATCTTACTAGCGAGGGGTTTACCTCTGGTGTGGAGCACTGATCCCCCATGTTGGTTATGATCAGGTCCAATATGTTGTCACCTCTTGTGGGCGTGGTGACCAGCTGTTCTAGGGCATTTGAATTTATAAACTCTAGGAAGCGTTGGGAAAAGGAGTTTGTGCTTGAGTAGTTATCCCAGTCAATGTTTGGGTAGTTGAAATCTCCCAATATCATGGTGTTTGGTAGGACCTTTATATTTTCCAATGTTCTCAGGAATGCTGAGTCGGAGTCCTGGGACAAGGTAGATAATCTGTAGCAAGCTATGATCTGAAAAGCAGCTTTGCCCACTGTTAGTTTTACATGGATGGTCTCTGAGGCCATGTGCTGTGCTACTAACAAGGAGGTGTGGGTATTCTTTATGAAAATGGATACACCCCCTCCTTTTGTATTTTGGTCTGGGTTCTGCAGCCGAAAAGTATGGTATGAGTTGTATCCTGGTAGTACTGGGGTGCTCTGTGGAGCCTTGAACCAGGTTTCTGTTACTGCACAGATATCGATTTTCTCCATGCTAAAGAGTGCCTCGAGTGCGTGCATTTTGAGGTTTAGACTTCTGGCATTGAGTAGCATTACACTCAGTTTTTGGTTACTTGTGTTGTTTAGAGAGGTGGGTTTGTCTTTTGAGCCTTGCCTAAAAAAGGCACTATGGGGGTGGCAGGAGCCTTGGCCAGTATTCGAAAGCCTAGGGGCGACAGGTGCAAGCCATCTCTGGTGAAGCAGCGTGGCTTGTCGAGCATGTCGTCCCAAGCTGACAGTCACTGGATCCCCTTTGAATGACACCAATAGCTTAGCCAATTGTTAAAACTGATCATTTTTTTCTTTTATTGTGGCATTATTCTTGGTGAGGGCAAGATGCTACTCAGGATCAGGGTCATACTGGCCTGGGCTACATGATCAGAGAGCTCCTCTATGTCTCTTTTCATGTAGTCCAGGGTGGTACGTCTCAGGTCGTTCACACCATGTACAATGACAGAGTCATATTTGTACTTGTTTTGGAGTGACCTGAGTGCTTGTGTTATGTGGCGGATCCTGGCACCCGACAGGCAGCTTACAGTAACGTTCTCCTTGTTCAGTCTAGTAAGTGGAACATCAGTGTGCCTGACAATAGAGTCACCTATTACTAGTGTACTGGGTGTGTTGTTAAGCATAGTCTGTGTCTTAACAAATGATTTGGATTATAGTTTCCTTTAACTGTAGGTCCTTAACATATTTTTGAATGAGAATAATTTTGTTAAAGAAAAATATTGGCCATGATACCAAGTAGTTATTGAAATGTACTGTAGTAATGTTGACAACTGTGCTGCCAAGATATGTAAGAATTTTCTACACAACTTAGATGGCAGTCTATTGGGAACTGGGGCTTGCTTAAGTGGTGAAGAAAAATAATACTCTGTGCCCGGGATTCAAGAAGCGCGGC
Source organism: Protopterus annectens (assembly GCF_019279795.1). Taxonomy (NCBI): domain Eukaryota; kingdom Metazoa; phylum Chordata; order Ceratodontiformes; family Protopteridae; genus Protopterus; species Protopterus annectens. The sequence continues at coordinate 1,127,047,667 of NC_056725.1, read as the reverse complement.
GCAAGGCCAGCGTTATGCTTGAGCTGACCGTGCGGCATGTAGATGGCACAGTAGCGCCAAATGCATATTAATGAAGGCATGCTGCCGCCACAGCCACGTGCATAGGAAATGAGCGCGAGTGCATAGGGTGTGTCGAAGTGCTGCACGGAGGCGTGGAAATGTCGGCTGTTGACATGCAACCTAAAATGCTTGAATATATAACAATTTGCCTGCAATAGTAATCACACCTGTCAGTGTCTATGGATACTGAAATGTATGCAAAGCATGCAAGACAGTTCTTGCGAACACAAAATTAAGAAGCAAACACAAATGCACGGTAGGGAATATCGAGTCTCCATCCCTCGAACAAATGACATTTAAAACCATGTGCCCGTATTCTAACGCAGTGTAGATAGTTATACCAAGTGGAAGTGAAACGCATCCTGTTAGCGCGCTGCCAATAGCTACGTCTAGCCCAATGGTCAGGGTTACCACCTGTCCCACATTGTGAGGGATAGTACACAGCTGGGCAGTTGTGTCCATACCAAAACCATTATAAATGTAAATATCCAGCGACCGTATGACATAATTATATCCCACATCACATGCAATAGTCACATACAATAGGTATGTCCGTATGTAACATACCACATGTGACAAGAAATAGAATAAGCAAGAAAACGAAACAGAAGGAGCATATAAACTGCTACAACAATAAGCTAACATGTAGGCAGAAAACAAAAGTATTATCCATAGTACTGACAGTGGGTATGTGTTGTCCTGTAAAATCTGATTTGTGTCTGGAATATATCCCATCCTGGACATATGAAAAGGTGGCAACCCTACCAATGGTCAGAGCATTCAGCCAAATTCCGCCCATATGTGGTCCAAGCCGTTCTTGTCAGGATGTGTCACAGTTGAACGGGTATTACCCGGGTGTACCTACCATGTCATGAAAGTTAAGTATGTGCGTGTACCGATGTGCATGATGCACAGCATGTGGAAGGTGAAACATGCCAGGGTAGTCCACACAACCATACAGGTACCAGACATATGTAGTGTATGCAATGTGTTCCCTTGACCGTGTCATGGGCCATCAACCAAAGAAGGGATGGATGGAGTGTCAGGAATATGTATGTGGGGGGGGGGGGGTAATGGTATAATCCACAAAGGCGAGACTGTGTTGGATGCACAATAGGTGAACTGGAGGTGTATGAGGGAGCAGCAGGTGAATCCGAAAGAAACACAAAGAACAAGTATACACATCTGCAATACAACCTGATAGGCCATACTGTAGAACACAATCACACAAACATATGAATATTAAAATGTGCGCAGCCATATCTACACATAGTGACCACTACTCATATGTAGTAGGCAGTGTCACCCAAGGCAGTGTCAGGATTGCAAACTATGTATCCCTTGCATGTAAAACCCTAACACATTTTCGTAAATCCAAAAGAATAGGCGGTATTGTTCTTGTCCATTTTTTGGATATCCCTCATGGGATAAGTAACCTGAGTAAACATCAGACTTAGTATCACTTCACAATGTCCAGTCCTGTAGACATCTGGACAGAAGTTGAATGTGCAGTAGTGGTGCACGAGACTGTTCAGCCCTAGACGGTCATGCAAAACCTAGTACCCAGGATGAAACACCTGCCTGTGATGCACGTCTCCCCACATGAATAATCGAGAGAATATATTGTACACATTCGCATAGTGGCACTTGGAAATAGGGTGATTAAGGCACTGACATAAACAGAGTACCTCCTGACCCACTGTGTGAGGGACAGTCACTGTTTGGGTAGGTGTGTCCTGACCAAGAATGATGCAATGGCAAATGTCCTGTGATTGTAGGAAATAACTATGTACCATACTTCATGTAACAGTTGCCTAAAGCAGTCATGTCTGGATATAAAATATGTAATTCATACAAGAAACAGAATAAGCAACTAAAGTGCTAAAGGAATAGGCTCTCAGCTAGGAACATATTGAATGTTCTAAACCCTGCACTGACTGTGGGTATGTGTTGGCCTAAACAATCTGGTGTATCCAGAATATATCCCATCCTGTACATATGAAAATGTGGCAACCCTACCAATGGTCAGAGCATTCGCACAATAACTGGCCAGCCTCTTAATCACTCACAAAGCCAGTGACCTTTGGAGGAAAGGTGTTGAATGAGAATGACTAATGACAAGAATTAAGAGTAATAGATGCTTTTAACTGCAGAAAATAACTATTAATACATAGGTCTCCGAATCTGTCAACACGTTCCAAGTTAATAGTACTAATATTGTAGAAGTGTCCATGATTGTCCCTGATTTGTCATTGCCTTGTCAATGTCACTGTTGAAATTAGTCCCCGAGTATCACAGAGGTCCGTACACATATACACTGTCACATTTGTTGACAGGACTATTGCATACCTGTAGTGAATTCATAAGTGATGTCCAGAATAATATTCATCGTATATATATATATATATATATATATATATATATATATATATATATATAAATAAATGCATGAAATAGTCAAATGTGAAGGGAAACACCAGTGGAAAGACCCCTCACACCCTGTATTATGTAGTGGAACCACCCCCCACCCTATATTATGTAATGCCAACCTAATAATGTGGTTAGAGGTGCCCAAACCCCTGCATCTGTAAACACAGGTAGAATGTTAAAATCGGACCAACTCTTTCCATGTATTACATCTGACATTTGAACAGGTACAGTGCAGTTCCAATCACCAGTCGGACAAGCCTAAACCAGGACCAGCACATAAACACCCTGACAATCAAACACACGTATGTGCCAGGACTATAAGCGTTGGAGTTCTGAATATCCTTGGAGTGAGTAAACATGCAGCATAGGTCCAGAGCAGTAGGGAATAGGGAATGTTGCATGTGTAGTACTGTGGTTTTCCCAGCAGGAGAATGGATGCCTGCTGTGTAAGTGAAGCGGTGAGGCGTATGTTAGGGTAGCTATGAACCATGGGTATACATATAAATGA
>NC_056725.1:1127029669-1127039669 GCF_019279795.1 Protopterus annectens | reverse complement strand
ACTATTATGACCCCGGCATGTGCTACAGATGTCATGGTGCCACTATGGACGTGTACTGTCTGCTGCCCTAACAGTCGGCCACCAAATTCCCTTGTATGCTCACATCCATACCATAGCAACGAGTAAATACACATTCTAATACAACTGCCAATTGTTAGGTCAAGGGACTTACCTTTGGGGTGTTCCAGACCTGAGGACGGTGCTGGAGGGCTGCCTATGTCGGATGCACACAGTGCACTTCCTATACATGTCTGAGCACAGGTAGTGTCATGTTTGGCATCCATTGTACTGTCTGTGTGAGTCAGAGAGGGTGAAATCCCTGGGTACCTACTGTGTCAGTGCATATGCCATGTGTTGCCTCTTTGCCAAGGGCAGGTCATACTGTGCACAGCCCTTTCACCTACTGGGCCCAGCTCAGGTAGTTCCTCCTCCAAGTCACACTGTGCCTGTACAGGCCTTGGCATTGGTGGTGGGCTGTGTGGCCCTGCCCCATGCTGTTCCTGCTGCAACCGTTACCGCAGGATCAGATTGTGTAGCATAGCACATACCATAACAATTTGGGTGCATGTAGCTGGTGAATACTGCAGAGCTCCACCGGATGTGTCCAGACACCAAAACCATGACCTGAGCATTTCAAACACATGCTCAATTATATGTCTTGCCTGTGCATCTGCCTCATTATGGTGTGATTGTTCAGGTGTGTGTGCATTGCTGATGGGTGTCATCAGCCATGACTCCAGTGGTTACCCAGCATCCCCCACTAGGAGACTGTAGGGGATGTCCATATTGGCAAAGGTGTGGTACAGCTGCGTCAGATGCCATATATCGGAATCGTCATAGCTTCCAGGGCAGACAGCACACACATTCAGTTTAATGCCCTGGCCATCGCATATGGCCTAGCTGTTGGAGGGTATGCCCCTGCAGTTAATGTAGGCCCTACCCCGCTCACCGGTGGTGCTTTGATGTGTACGTGCATGCAGGCTATAGCACCCATTACCCTAGGGTAGTCAGCCATGTGGTGGAAGAGATGCATATTGCTGGTCTAAAAATCACGTGTGTTGAGGACATGTACGTGCTCACTAGCATGTGTTGACATGGCATCTGTGAACTGGTGCAATTCTCTGGATGCAGATGCCTGTGAGATCCCCATGATAACCCCAGTTGTGCTTTGGGAGGTACCTGTGGCTAGTATACCTAGGCCAACACATACCGTGGTATCCACTGTGATGGGTTTCCCTCGGCCTGTTCGATGTGTCAGGTGTGGCCAGCACAGCTCAACATGCTGCTGTAGGAGGTCTCTGTCCACCCCATAGTGCTCCACTATCTCCAGCTCTTGTAGCCCCTGGTAAGTTACCCTGGGTCTGTAAAGTCTTATGTCACCTCACTAAGGGTTGTTCGGCAGCATACACATCCTCACCACCCTCAGCCTCCTGCACATGTTGGTCTATGTTGCCTGCTGCAGCCCTTCTCATTCGGTTGGACTGTGTTGTGAAATGTCCCCACATGTATACACCGGTGGTGTAGAGTGTGGAAGAAACCTGTGTGTATGGTGCTTGCTCACATTACCGTTCTGTTCGGGTGCAGGCTGGCCATGTCATCTGCTGATTGTGCTGATCATCACCTGTTTGTGCAGCCTGTTCACCTTGACTGCTCCACTACTGCTGTTGTCCCTCCCAATTTCACCAGGCAGGTATAGACACACCTCTAGCTTAGGCGTGCTAAGGCAGGCGCAATCCCGAGGCACAGGTCTCCAATGTACGTACAGTATGCCTGACCCCCCTCCCATGCTTTCATCTATATTCGAGCCCTGCACCTGGCTATCTACACACATACAGTCCTGGGATCTGCATCACTCCCTGGGTATAAACGGGATTCACTATTGTCAACCTCATCTGCATAGTATAGTCTTCTAATGCATAGTTATATGACCCATACCGACCCTCCAAATTAATAACCACTGCTTACTGTCACTCAGATCCATACACAACTGGTTAATGGTGCCTTACTATCACCGTATTCAATGTCCCTTGGTCTTCCCAGCAACAATATAACCGCTGTCTACACGACTAGAACCCAGGACCCTGCACACCACAGATGATGTGCTTTACCACTACGCCATGGCAGATATACATACATCCGAGGTGATCACGTACAGATCATCCAGCACAAACATTCAATAGTGTTAATGTCCACATACATATATGTATATATCTATGTCTATCTATATCTACATATATTATATATTATATATATATATATATATATATATATATATATATATATATATATATATATATATATATATATATATATATACATATATATATATATATACACATACATACATACACACACATATACATATAGACACACATACGTAGATATTGCATTTATATCAAAACAGTGGACCACATGACACCAAAGCATTAGACAAGAATGAAAAGGAAACCACATGTGCCACCTGCATTACGTAGTGGTGTTACTATCAAGGCAAGTGTGGTTCGTTGAGTCACATGGGTCAGACTGTATTAAGAGTAAGAGTAGGGCTGTTGACATTTACTCACCAGACCTATTGGCGAATGTATGTGTTGACAACCCAGTGTCTTGGCCGATTATGAGATCTGTGGACACTATATAGGAAAGCAACAAAACACACTCAACACATCCTGAAGCTAGCCACCTACAGATACCAACACATAGGGTATGACACACACACACCTGTCATAGGTTCATAGGTTCATACTAGGCTATCTGCCCTAGGGCATTTATAAGCCTAGCCAGAGTATGTTTGGCTTTCGCCACCCATTTTAAATTAATTTTGCTGTGCCCTTATTCGAGGTTAGTATACTGTGCCTCTGTCTAACAGTGACACAGAAGTGATACCCGGGGTAAACCTACGATCTCCCATCCACTCATTAAGATTCCTCTTGAAGAGAGTCAATGAGGGACTCTGCCTAACCTGGACTGGGATTTTATTCCAGAGTGAAGGGAGCCTATGGGTTATGAATCTGTCCTTCCAGCATGACCTATTTATTTCAGTGCTGAGGTTCAAGTCTCTCGAGTGCGTAGTTCAATGGGATTTGGATTTATTGAGGTGCAGCATGTCCCTTAATTCCGGGTTGGACATGGCTTTATACGTCAGGCACAGATCGCCTCTGAGCAGGCGGTATGCCACTGAGTAGAGCTGGAGTTTCTTTAACCGGGCAGCATATGGCATCTGTTTGAGCCTTTGATCCTCTTGGTGAGGTACTTTTGGGGTCTTTCCAGTTGCTGCAGGTGTTTGGTAAGGTACATCCCAAAAGGGGCATTGTACTCGATTATGGGCCTGATGAGGGATGAGTAAAGAGGCACGATGACCTCCCCTGATCTAGATGTGAATCCCTTCATGATTAGGTGGGCTATATAAAATGTTTTTCTAACCACTTTGGCCACATGGTTGTCAAATGAGAGATTGCTATCAACTTGGGTCCCCAGGTCCCTAATTACTTCTTCTGTACTTAATGGATTACCACCTATGTGGTAATTTGTGGGCACTTTGTTTTTGCCAAAGGGGATGACTATACACTTTTTGGCATTTAGCTTGAGGCCATGGCTCTGGCACCAGTTGTCTGTTTCTATGAGGCCCTTTTGGAGGATGCTTGTGTCGGCTGGAGAGTCGATTATTGCGCCCAGTTTGCAGTCATCTGCGAACTTGATCAGCCACAGTCCTTCCGTGTTGGCCTGTACCTCCGAGAAATATATACCGAACAAGAGAGTTCCCAGGACTGAGCCTTGTGGGACGCCACTTGTAACTGGTTTGGAGTCTGACATGGCTCCAGTAATTCTAACCATGTGGGTTCTGTCCTTGAGACAGTTTGCAACCCATCTAGTGACATAGGGGTTTATATTTAAGCTGGTGAGCTTATCTATAATGCCCGAGTGGGGTATTGTATCGAAGGCTTTTGCGAGGTCCAGGTAGGCTGTGTGGACCACCTTCCCTTCGTCAATGGCCTTGGTGATGGTTTCAAAGAAGTTGACCAGGTTTAAGAGGCAGGATCTGCCCTTAACAAAGCTGAACTGGGTAGGATCCAGTGTCTGTAGGTCCCCAATATCTTTATTTATGAGGTCCATGATGATCCTTTCCATAGCTTTGCAGACCAAGCTAGTCAGGCTTATGGGGCGATAGTTTCCAGGGTCAGTTGAGGCACCACATTTGTGGCGACGGACCACTGTTGCTGTACGCCACTCTTTGGGTACATATCCTGTAGTAAGGCTGAGATTGAACAGTAGTTTTAAAGTTTGGGTTTAGCTCTTCTTGGAGTTCATGTAAGACGCAGCCCGGGACACCGTCTGGTCCCATTAATGCTGTGTTTTTTGCTTTGGAGAGGGCGGCTCTTACCTGAGCATGTGAGATGTCAGGGGGGCAGCACTCTGCTGGGATAGATATTTGCCCTTTTGGTGGGGAGGGGGGAGAAGTTTGCACTGAACCTGTCAGCTAGGATGTTGGCAATGTCTGTGGGTTCGGTGTATTTTTTGTCATTTTAGACTAATTCTGAGCATATCTGGGAATTCCCACCCAGGTTCCTAACATAACTAAAAAAAGCCTTGTGATTATCGTTAGTGTCCTGTGCAATTTTTCTCGGCTGGCCTTAGAGGATTTTATGAGTGCCAGTTTTTGCTAATACTGATCAGAGATGCCTTCCCTTTTTGGGATTTTGCTCTATCATGTAGTAGCTTCCTCCTTCTATTGTATAATTTGTTTATGGCTGGGGTCCACCAGACAGGACGTCTGCCTTTGGAGGATTGGGTCTTGGTTTTATTTGGGATTGCATGATCCATGCATTCCTGAAGGTGTTCATAGAATGCATTTATAAAGGATTCTGTGGTCTGGGCTGTATTTTCCACAGGCCCGGGGGCTTTGAAGGATTCCACCTCAGTTTTGAGGAGTGTGAAATTTGCTTTAGAGAAGTTTTTCACTGTGGTTTTCTGGGCAGGGGGTGATTGATGAACATTGATACTCCCCCTCCTTTTGTAGTTCAGTCCAAGTTTTGGGGCCAAAAAGCATGGTATGAGGTATAACCAGGTAGTGCTGGGGTGCTCTCGGGAGCCCTGAACCAGATTTCTGTTACTGCACAGATATCGATGTTCTCCATGCTAAGGAGAGTTTCAAGTGCGTGCATCTTGAGGTTTAGACTTCTGGCGTTGAGTAGCATTACTCTTAGTTTCTTATCCCTTGTGATACCTATGGAGGTGGATTTGTCTTTTGAGCCTTGCCTAAAAAAGGCACTATGGGGGTAGCAAGAGCCTTTGCCAATATCCGAAAGCCCAGGGGTGACAGGTGCAAGCCATCCTTAGCGAAGCATCATGGCTTGTTGAGCATATCATCCCAGGCTGACAGGCATTGGATCCCCTTTGAATGACCAATACTTAAGCCAATTATTGAAATTGATCATCTTGTCTTCATATTGTAGCATCATTCTTGGTGAGGGTAAGATGCTACTCAAGGTCAGGGTCATACCTGCCTGGGCTACATGCTCAGAGAGCTCCTCTATGTCTCTTTTCATGTAGTCCAGGGAGGTACATCTCAGGTCATTCACACCAGCATGGACAATGACTGAGTCATATTTGTACTTGCCTTGGAGTGACCTGAGTGCTTGTGTTATGTGGCGGATCCTAGCGCCTGACAGGCTGCTCACCGTGACCTTCTCCTTGTTCAGCCTGGTGAGCGGGATGTCAGTGTGCCTGACGATAGAGTCACCTATTACAAGTGTATCAGGTGTGTTGTTTAGCCTTAAGGGCTGTGACTGTTCGGCACACTGGCTTTGTGAGATATGTGTTGCACGTGTTTTGTTTTGGGATAGCGGTTGCTTGGGTGTCTGCTTTGGAGGTCTCTGCTGCTTAGGCAGATCTTTATTTAGAGCCTCCAAGTATGTTTTTGTGTGATTATGTCATGCCTTGGAATCGAGCACCTACCTGTCTATTCTATCACACTACAGCATTACGCAGTAACAGAACACGCTGCCTAGGTTACTGGATCACAGCACTCCCAGAGGCATACTTCTAGGTGGGTGACATCATCAGCAAAGGCAAAGACGCCGAGAGGGATTGTATGGAGAGTGAGCTGTCTAAAAGCATTACTCTGTCCCCAGGCAGCTGGAAACACACACACACACGGCAGGGCTGGGATTAGAACATAGACCTGACTACCTTATCAAATTACAGCATTACACAGTTACAGAACACGCTACCGAGATTACTGGATCACAGCACTCCCAGACGCATACTTCTAGGTGGGTGACATTATCAGCAAACGCAAAGACACTGATAGAGATTGTATGGAGTGTGATCAGTCTAAAAGCATATTAGTGTCCCAAGGCAGACGGAGACAAACACACGGCAGTGGTGTGAGCAGGACAACTGGCTATCTACGGAGCACTATTACAACACTACATAGATACGAGATGTGCCACAGACAGTACACCTTTCAAGACAGTCAATATGACCGTCTAGGAATGCAGACATCGACATGGATGCTGGCAGTTACGGTGTACATACCTGTGAACCAGTGTGTTAAATGTAGGAATCCATCCTGAAGTGGGGTATGGCCATCTGTTGCTTGGATGACCACTATCGCTATACAGGATAACAATGGTCATGCCCATACACACAGGCACTAAACCGACACAAGGTGTCACTGGGCATGCTCACACAGTAGCACACGTCAGTCTGGAATGCACTATGTATCCATCTACACAATGGCGTACTGGGCATGCTCACACAGTAGCGAAGGGCTGTCTTGTATGCACACAGATTTTAAACAGGGAAGGGCACAGTGTGTCGATAGTCATCATTGTTAGCATGAACGCTGTACGACATATGTCTGACACCGGTCTTCTACACAATGTCTGCTGCTGTCCATCACCTTAGCTGTACCAATCTAAACCTGGCACACTAATACCACCCATGGTGTTGTCCTGGCAGGAGTGGGTACTTTGCACATGTAGTACCATACATAGACGAAGAACCTGAGACCAGGTAAACACCCTGACAACTACAGGACAACTGCAATGTATGTGTATGCTAAATAGTGCTAGATGTGTAGCATTCATAATCATAGCTGGCAATCTAGATCCAACAATGGGGAATACTGACATCTTTGCAGTGAGGAACACCTGGCATAAGGCTCAGTTGTGCACAATAGCACTACCACTGTATACCTCAGATACACACATGTGGGCAATAAGACCGTTACGGACCGCTGCAGGTGTTAGTGTCCCCACGTGCAGATCACAATGGTAAATGCTGCACTGTAGTATGTAGCCCTCACACATCACCGTGTCCTTGGACCAGCAGCACACATCCATACATTAGTACAACACCATGTTACTCATGACCAGTGGACTGTACCTAGCTCTACAGCAACTGTGCAGACTACCCATGTACTGACAGGGTTCCATCATGTGTTATGCAATGCACTGATACCACTATTCATAACCAGGTCGGCTGTACACATAACAGGGGCCCTGAGTCTTATACAGCTGTAAGAGATAAATGTTGCTGTACACCAGGCAACACACCCATGTTTGGATGTGACATACATGTAACCACCGTGGATATGTACATGCCCCACACACACACAACACATATGTACATAGCATAGCTAATGCTGTCCTTTGTGCAGACATGTGGCTACAGCGATTACACGCATGCACATGGAAGGTAGGTCCATGGCTGTTGAATGCTAACAGTACATAAGGTAGCAATGTTGACTGAGTTAACATTCCCTCTGTACTGGTTACCCATGACAACTATCATATCATACAACAGTCCATGTGTCATGTATGTCACACATGTTCACCAATTGCAATGCATACAAACATGGCTACCCGACAGGAATGTAGGACCTATACACATGTACATGTAGTGGTGTCCATTCAGCTATCATGCATGAGCAGTAGCTGATGTTTGCAGTTCATCTGTGTCCTACTACAATGTGCAGTTGCAATGCAGTCCCATCATTGACACCTGTATATGGTGAAATACTGACAGTACAGTAAGATGTACATCAGGTATGGATGGATGTGTGTACATAAAGTGGTGGGCCACCTTTGCAGATGGATGTTTGCTGAAGACAGCTCACAGGTGTGTCACAAGCTGTCCTACCATAACATGTGCAAACAGTAAGCTATGTTTCCAGTAATTGAAGGTGAAGATATACAACCTACACAGCGGTCAGGTTGTCACTGACTGTAAATCAGTTGACACCTGTAACAATTAAGTCCTCCCATGTGCATATAGCAGCACACTTGCCGAATGCAGAGTCGGTACACATTGTAATGTGAGCAATACTGCTGCATGTCTGTCATACGTATCAGAAGATAGCAGGTGTTTGATTCACAGTACTGCCATGTGTGTTTGCTTGTGTGACAATATGTGCCACGTATGGTGGGGAATACATCCCAATTGTTACAAACCCCTGTACACTGTTGTAGAGATCTGTACATACTGCAGTGTAGAAAGCAAGACATAGGCAGGGGTGGTGTGTGTATCACACACGTTAGCTATCTGTATGTGCATGACATGTGTGGACTCCAGTGTATGTATGTATGGCTGTCTGGTGCATGGAGTGAGGATGTATGCTACCACTGAGAACAGATAGGGCCCCTAACCCCTCAAGGTGATGCAATCTACTACCCTGTTGATGCCGTCAGTCTTAGGCATTACTGACTACCTGTACATGTTCATTCTCTGTGTCACATCATGTGGGTACACAGTACTGTAATGGTGATTACCACATAAGCAGGGGTCCTCACCTCAACACTATCAAGTGTGTGTTACAGTGTTGTTGACCCTGCGAGTGTGGGTGGTTTACTGTGTGTGTCTGTGTATGTTTGTGTGTGTTCACATCCTGTAATATGACAGTGTTTTACTGCTACACAGTGAGTCCTCATGCTATCAACTGGCCCCTACCCTTGACATCAGCTAGACCGCTGTGTAAACCCCCTGCACCATGTAGCTGTACCTGTGATGTCACCGGGTATGGATGTCACGTCTCTAGCCACTGTAGCCTAGTACACAGCTCACATGCTCCTGGATCAGTAGGTGTGTAGAGACCTATGGAATGTTAGCCTTTCTAACAGTGAGGTTGAGGCTACGTATAGCATGCTGGTATTGCCATCCATGCCTGTGAGTACTCCACATTTACACATGTGAAACTACAAGCACTGGTACTTAATGGCACATGCAATTAGACCTTAAGGAGGGAAGCAGGGCATCATTACCAACATGCTGTTACTGTTGTTACCAAGACACATACTGTGAACATAAAACAATGCATTCTAACTGCAAATACTGTTACGTAAAGGCACATGCAATCAGACCTTAAGGAGGGACGTAGGGCATCATTACCAACATGCTGTTACTGTTGTTACCAAGACACATACTGTGAACATAAAACAATGCATTCTAATCCTGTACTACATGGTATGTCTGCTGCATGCCAACAGTACACAACAATTGTAATATACACCTATCTCACTATTCTGTTCACCCTGTGCATCAGACCATATGAGCATGTCCCTGCACCGATGGTATGGATGACAGGGATGTGGCACAGGCATCATCATATGCACAGGGTGATAATGTTTGCCAGGGGACTAGGCTGCACCAGTGGATGACATCATGTGTGTGGGTTAGGGCCTGTGATCTACTTGGACATGTGTGGTTATTATGCATGTGGGTGTTGGTGCCCTACAGATGTTACTGGTGTGTGCGTGTATGTGTGCACACAGTTCTGCCATGTATCCGGCCTACCCAGGGGTACTATTGACAGCTCCAGATTGTACAGACCAGGATGTACAGCTTACTGTGTCCGGCCACGGCCACGTGACCTGTGCCTGCCAGGGGTTGCACGGGCACTACCAGATAGAGGTACAGATTGGGTACTGTCTGATGGTTATTCCCATGGCCCCCTTTTTGGGTGGGGTTTTGGTGCCACTGGACCAGGGGGTGTTTGCACCAG